>NC_090732.1:100718047-100863047 GCF_036898095.1 Palaemon carinicauda
CACTGTATATATATATATATATATATATATATACATACATACAGTGATTCACACAGTATATATTAATCAAAATGTTTTATGTAACATATCTAACTGAAGTAAAGGATTACTGGATGTCAAATTTCCTTTGAAGTTTATTTTTTGTTTTCCGAAACAATTGTACAATGATGTGTAAACCTCACCATTAACTCCGTATTAAGCTCCTTAGCAAGTAGTTGATCCTGAAAGTGTCGGGTAATATTTTGGTCACTACCTCTGATGATTTCGAGTGAAATTATTGGAAACAAATTGACTGGGATGGTTTGTTGCATATTGGTCGTGTTCTTTCCCAAGCTATATTTCATAATGTATTGAGAATCGGAACCTCTCAATCTGTCATTACATTTGCATCATTGCCTTCGGTACACCTTTAGTGTTACTGGGTGGCGAGGGTTCGTCGGTGTTCTGTGGATGAACTTCCATGATACTCCGGTAAACATTTTCTAAAGTAAATCAAGCAATAGACGAGTGTCTCTGGTGTAACACTGAATTATTCTTAAGGAACACCGTGTGTCCGTTATGAAGTTTACAGCTTACACTCGTGTGGAGAAAGGTTGATGTTTATTTAGGGTTATTTGTAAAAAGGAATAAGATTTTTCCTTTTTATTTATTTATTTATTTTGTTTTTTTTTTGCTTTCTATATCATATCTATTCGTGCTTTTCTGCTTTTATTTTTTCTTTATTTCTTATTTCCCTTCAGTCTTGTTTGTATTTTTTACCGCTTTCATTAGTTTGTGATTCTTATATCCGTTTGCGGTTATATTCCTTGAATTTCAGGAGTCTCTTCTGAGTAGCCTTCCCATTTCAGGTTTCCATTTCAGAAACAAATTTGATAGTTTAGAATAGCGAACATTTGTAGAATTTATAGGGGTTAACTTTGAGACAGGATTGTCCGTAGATCAGTTATGGAGTATTATCTTTATAGATATCCTATGTATGTGAGTGTTATTGTTAAATAGAATATAGAAAGTGCTACAGTGAATTGTCGATATGTATCATTCAGTATAATATTTAAAGTTTTCAGGGATCACGTACTTGAAGACTGACCGTATTACTTTTAGCGACCAGCCAAGAACTGGTACGATCACGGGGAAGCCGACTGTTTCAGAATGGTAACCTCCGTGAGGAATATGGTTTAGAGTTCTAACTTCTTGGTGGTGTTGTGGTGCCAGAAGGCTAATTACCTATTGCTATGTAAGTCCATGATCGGCCTGGTGAGCCATATCACCTAATAAGGAACTTTAAATGTTAATCTCGGATACAATGGACTGTTGTTATATATACTATATATACAAATGTGTATATATGCATATGTATATAGAGCTCCAGAAAAAAATGAAGGTCATGTGACGTTCATCTATCAACTGACGTAAAACTTCAACTAAACAGTATAAGTAATTTCATACATCTATATAGAAAATTCACGAGAAGCTCGTCAACCCCTCCCCCCTTCTCAAAGAAATAGTGCTCCATTCAGCTTTACATGAACTTCTTGCCTTCCTTAATATCGCAGCCCCTCCCGTATCCTTCTTGCTCGTAATTCATCCAACCTTTAAGAATACTTTCTCTTTTCCTTTCTAACATATAATTATGAACTCTATTCACTTGCACATTTGCATATTTACCGTTTACACTGAGAGCTCACGGAAGGTAACATATTAAAATTTAATTGTGTAACGGAATCGAGAAATTTTGAGATCTTGGGATTACTGTTTAATTGTGAGATGTGTTATTGTTATTAATATGATTATTGCCATTATTACCGTTTTCTGTATTATTATTATTATTATTATTATTATTATTATTATTATTATTATTATTATTATTATTATTATTATTATTGTTGTTGTTGTTGTTGTTTTTGTTATGATTGTTATAATTATTTTTCGACTTTATTCCTTTTTATTCACTTGTCCTTCCCGGTCTTTGTTGTAACAAACCGTAATCAAGTAACTATCAAATACATAATTCACTACTTCAGTCAACAGAGATGCAAGGGATTTCTTAGTACAGTGGACGAAGCCCTCTCCTTTACCTGATAGCCAACGTCTTAGCTCTTGGTAGTGAGGGAGGTTGATGACAATTGGACTATTTTGTTATTATTACCATTATTTTTAATGGTATTATTAATATTTCTACGGATATGATAATACTTCTGACATGATTTGAGCTACCTTCAGATGAAAGGAGAATGTTTGAAAAAAAAAAAAAGTCTCGGACATTCATAAATATTACGGTTACTAAGACCTGAAAATAGTCAGAATAATTTAACTGATAGTCAGCATTTTCTTCTATAAATCTATAAAGTTTATATGTGACAGAGACAGTGAGTAGGAAGATTAAGAATTTGTCTCTTTCGCCTTATCCAGAGACAAAAATTCGATATATAACAAATTCGCTACCCCCGTGAATACATTCAAGTACTCGGCGTATATTTGTCAGTTTTTATGTTGTATAGATCGTTCATACCTGCATTTGGAAGTTTATTTCATTTACAATTTGAAATTGAGAAATAGTGAAGACAAATATATAAATGTTTTTTATTTGGTACTGTAGAATAATAATTTTAAAAGATTTTTCGTGCTGCCGTACCATTACCATTATTATTATTATTATTATTAATATTATTATTATTATTATTATTAATTATTATTATTATTATTATTATTATTATTATTATTATTATTATTATTTTTATTATTATTCACTTCGCATATACTAGTGAAATTCAGCACCGTTTAATTTCACCTGTTTTTTTTTATCATCTTTAAGACGAGAAGATTTCTAGTAAGACTCCGGGTCCCTTTGATCTCCCAAATATTAAGGAAGTAGGATCTTGATGTCAAAGCTTATTATGTCACCCCAAAATCCGTTCGACCAGAATATCCTCTACCTGGAAGCTTTTGCTGCCTGGGTCTATTTACCTCCAATTTTTACTGCCACCACTTTAAAGTGGTGGCAGTAAAAATTGGAGGTAAGGCGAATAACAAAAATAAAGGAGAGAGTGAGGATGAGCAAGATATTAATGTTGAAATTGTTCTACTGAGCAGTAGTTATAAAGAGAAAGATTATCAGTAGCAGGATCTAAAATAAAATACAAATGGAGTGTTTCTGCCCGAGTGCCATCTTGGTTAGCTGGAATTTAGATTTGAGTATCTCTGTTGTATGTGGATGGTTGGAGGGCGAAAGGTTTGGCCGAATAAGGCAAAATGGGAAAGGTTGGGTAAGTTTTAAGAATGCTTGTGGTAGTAACTGATAATTGTAAGTTTATGAATGGAAAGATAAACGGCGTTCATGGTTGCGTGAGTGGAAAAAGTTTAGTGAGAGTTTGAAAATGCCCGTAGGGGAATCTGTCAAGGATACAAGTAAGGCAGTTTAGAGGCCAATAAATGAAGAGATATTTTGAGTTGATGGATTACGAATGGGATGGTACAGTATGATAACGCTAGTGTGACTGAATAGCTGACTAGGTATGCTAAAAGGAGGGATAGTTTCTTAAGTAATTGTGAGAAAGATATAATTGTTCTATTTAATGTAAAGAAAAAGGAAATAGAGGAGACTCTAAGGAATTGTGGGGCATAACATTGCTTAGAATGACATGTAAGGTACTTAAGAGTTCACTTGTTATTAAAGTGATGGCACATGTGGGTAATTTTGAAAGGACTACAGATAGCAGAAGGATTGATATGAGAAGAAGAGTGTCTGTATATCAAATATTTGTTTTGAAGCAGTTATGTGAAAAGTTTGAAAGTAGACAAAATAGGTTGTAAGTGATTAAACTTTAAAACATAAAAGCTTATGAAGTAATCAGTAGAGATGATATGGAGGATGGAGGATACTCGGGAAAGGTCATAATGAATACAGGTTGTTAGGGATGGTCAAAGTTTTCCTACGGAAAGGAGACATCTTGGAAGGTGTAGACAGAAGAAGGGATATTTGCATTTAAACTGATTCTCATTTATGTCACCACGGTTTTCGTGAATGGAGTAATACATGTTAACATTTGATAAAGTAATAACAGAGAAAAGTAAAGAACAACTGAATAGGCTACAGAAAAATAGGTAAAATGTAGGCAGCAGTACAAAGTTGAGAGTAAAAGTGAGCAAGAGTAAAGTTATGAGGGAAAAGGGTTTCTAGGAAGATGGAGACTTCTAAAATGGATGGCGGCAGAATGTAAGCGTGTAACTCGGTGTATTTGGAAGTAAAATTAATAGATGACTGTAAAACGAGAAAGGAGATAGGTAAATTAGCAGGTGTGCAAAAGGTTTGGTATAGAATGATATTGTCTATGTATTCCTAGAATCTACGATGAGTTTATATAGGGGCCGTTAAGGCATCTCACTCATATGGAAGAGAAGTACACATGTTTATAGTTGGGAAGTCCTGAAATGAATTCCTAGAATCTACGATGAGTTTATATAGGGGCCGTTAAGGCATCTCACTCATATGGAAGAGAAGTACACATGTTTATAGTTGGGAAGTCCTGAAATGAATTGTTAGCTCTAGATGTTGAAAAAAAAAAAAAACTGAAAGTGTCAGGAATATTTAGATAAATATTAAATATATAATAGTGGTGAAATTGTAAACGCAGGTGGAAGGTGGCTCGAGCTATTTGGAAATAATTAGATTTTGGCAGGAGGGGAGGAAGACATTGAAAGTGCCGGGTAGGTGGAATGGAAGAGGTAATAAAAAAGAAAGTTATTAATATCCAGGATGAGAGCTTTTGCAAAATGGAGGTGAGTGGCATAATGTTTGTAGGGGTTTTGAAACATTCCGATAAACTTTCTTTATAGATGTAGAGATGCAGTAAATGGATGATATAGAGGGCTTCAAAAGATTGACTGTGTCTATTTAGCCTTTGAACCACCCCGTATTAAGGGACTGGATTATATATATATATATATATATGAATGTATGTATGTATATGTGTGTATATATATATATATATATATATACACACACACACACACACACATATATATATATATATATACGCATTTATATGTGCATGTATGCTTGTATTCTCAGCTAATAAATTTACTTCATATTAGCATATTTTACCGTATATACAGAATCATATTGATGATTTTTTTATTACTACGCAATTATGATATCAAGAAAGGTCCTTTATCATTACCTGCATATAATTAATTTATGATACGTTATCATAATTTAGATAAATGCAATTTAAAGTATAGAAATAACAAGATATGTTTATTTTAGGACCACCTTTGAAATAATTTCATTGGTTATTTAATTGTATTATAATGTTTATCTGGGTTAAAGCAGTTTGTCAATATTATTTTGTATGTCCGCTCAAATACAAGTTTATATGAAGAGTATATTAAAGGTTTCATTATGCTACAAAATGGTAGAATTCAAAGTTAGTGTATATGGAATATCTCTCTCTCTCTCTCTCTCTCTCTCTCTCTCTCTCTCTCTCTCTCTCTCAGGTTTTTATTCGTATTTCGATATTCTTTTGACATCTTTTCTCCCCTTCGTTGTTTCCATCCCTCGCTCTCATGAAATGTCACTTTCTACGAAGTTTTCTCTTACAAGTTTCTCCTTCTGTTCCCTCATTTTTGCGTTCGAAACTTAAGAGTTCATAGAAAAAAAACACTTGTCTCCCATCCTTAGGATTCATTTTGTGGATTTTTTTTGGCGGTCTCAATAAATTTTTATTAGTATTTTTTTTTTTAAATATCCGTTTCTTATTTTCTGTCGCTGTCTACGTCCTTAAATAGCATAAATTTTTTTTTTTAGTTTTGTCACTATTCTCTTTCTCTTATTATTATTATTATTATTATTATTATTATTATTATTATTATTATTATTATTATTATTATTATAGACTTGCTAAGCAACAACCCTAGTTGGAAAACCAGGATGTTATAAGCCCTGTGGCTCCAACAGGGAAAATAGCCTAGTGAGGAAAGGAAATAAGAAAAAATGAAATTTTTAAGAAGTTTTATTAAGATAAATATTTCCTATATAAACTATAAAAAAACTAACAAAACAAGGGGAAGAGAAACAAGACAGAACAGCGTGCCCGAGTGTACCCTTAAGCAAGCGAACTCTAACCCAAGACAGTGGAAAACCCTGATACAGTGGCTATGGCACTACCCAAGTCTAGAGAACAATGGTTTAATTTTGGAGTGTTCTCCTAGAAGAGCTGCTGACCATAGCTAAAGAGTCCCTTCTACCCTTAACAAAAGGAAAGTGGCCACTGAACAATTACAGTGCAGTAGTTAACCCCTTGGGTGAAGAATAATTGTTTGCTAATCTCAGTGTTGTCAGGTATATGAGGACAGAGGAGAATAAGTAAAGATTGGGCCAGACTTTTCGCTGTGTGTAGGCAAAGGGGAAAATGAACCGTAACCAGAGAGAATAATACAATGTAGTACTTCTGGCCAGTCAAAAGACCCTATAACTCTCAAGCGGTAGTATCTCAACAGGTGGCTGGTGCCCTGGCCAACTTTGTTTTTATTTCCAGTGACATTTGGGTGTTGTTGAAATTTGGCCTTTTTAACCATTACTCTCTCTCTCTCTCTCTCTCTCTCTCTCTCTCTCTCTCTCTCTCGTTTACCCTTTACTATTTTTTGCCCTTTTCCATTCTTCACATAGTCAAAGTTAAACACATTTTTCAACACAACATTTTAGTAGATTGATATTACGCTTTGAATAACAGTTTTCCCTCTGCGTTCCGTTAGATTTTATCGTTTACCAGTTTAATTTTTCAGTTCTGTTCTCAGTTAAATTGTGCTTTCGCTAGGGTTTTGCTTTAAGAATATTTCTATAATGGAGATGGCTCTCTTCTTGAATATTGTAAGGGGTTGCTTATTAGATTTCCTCCCTCTACGTTTTTTTATCACTGTTTTAGTCCAGAGTTGTTATATTTATTTTTTCTTTTTAATGCGGTGGTGTAACCTGTAAGGATTTCGTTTATGATTCAAGTTCCTAAGAATATCCTTTATTTACGTTTCTTCTTTTTATTAACGCTCTTATTTCTGATAAATCGTAAGGTTGAAAAAAATAAACTTTAGAGATGTTTATTTTTCTTCGCAGAACATGTTGAATTTATTTTGTGGGAAACGTTTTGTATTATGCTCTAGAATAGAGTTTGAATAATTTTCATGCATATATTTATGTATCATGGTTTGTGTTTGTGAAAATATTCCTTTAAAGAAATAGTTCTCTTTGCTTAAAATTGTCGTTGCCCAAGTCGGAATAAGAAATGGTCTTTTTTTTTTTTTTCAATCTTAAAGCATACCTTGTTATTTTGGTTCACTCCATAAAATGTATTTTTTTTTAATAGACAGGAGAAAATCTTATATCCTATATCATCAATTTTTTTTTATATTGTTACTTAAAAGGAATGTTTTAATTTATTTTACGTATTTTTTTCCCTTCTTCGGACAAACACTGATTTTTTTTCTCTTAAAGATTCTTGCATTCCCCCAGCATTTCTGTGTATCTTCATTGCCATATTTTTTATCTTTTATCTTGCCTTTTTCAACTAGTTTTCCTTTTTTCTTTTAATATATTTTCTTGTCTTTTCCAGTAGTTTCATTGGTTGGTAATTAAGTGTCTGAAGTAGGATTTAATGTTCACATTCAACGTCTTATCTTTTTTTCTCGACACTAAAACAATATTCCCCATTTAAAATTGTATTCAGCTTTTATTTTTTTACAAAAATTTAAATGATAGTTTCAGCTTTCAGCAGCCAATAGTTTTTTTTCCTTTGTTTCCTTATGGGATTTATGTTTTTGTATTTGTTCTTTCTCCAATAGTCGAGTTTTCCCGTATATGTCGACTTCTTCTTATGGTGTTCCCTTAATTCTTTCCTACCTTTCCCTCTAGGATGTTGGTTTTCCTCAACAAAATTATACTAATTTTCTTTAATTTCAGGCTTCATTTCCGATTGCGTTCCAAGAACAAACAGTCTTTTTCAAAGTCAAACTCTCTCTCTCTCTCTCTCTCTCTCTCTCTCTCTCTCTCTCTCTCTCTCTGGGTCCTGAAGTAACATTTACTATGAAACTTTGTATTTACCTAATTTTCAAGAATGTTTGCATGTGTATACCTGCGGTATTTAAAGGTTTTGCACTCTTTTATCTATATTTTCTCAGCACGGTCTTCTGAAGCCATAAATCTTTTTCTTAGTAGTGATATGTAAGACCACCCTAAAATGTAATTCAGATTCTTATTTTTCCATGTTTTCTTTATTCTATTAAGTATTTCTTTAATAGAATATTTTCTGATTCGGTTTACGATTTTATCTATCAACTTTACTATTTTTATTAGATATTTTCTGTCATAGGACGTTTATCACTGGTAGCGGAAAATTGTTTTTTTTAGACCTAAATTTCACGTGTGTATGAATATATTAGTTTTATGTTTATCTAATTATCTGATTGACAATTTGCGGAAGTCTTGCCTCTACCCATCTGCTTATAAAGAAGGTTTATGGAAAAGTTGGATTTTACTTAGGCCTTGTAAGGTGATGAATTGAATAAAAAGGCCTGAGGTCAGTCTCTGATTTGTTCGACCAATGAAGACTGTTCAAATGAAGGATGGTAATTGGCCAGTTTAGGTTAAGCTGTCTCTTACCAGCAATAACCATTAAGTTACAATGGTAATTTAAGGGTGTCAGCTCTGTTTATCAGGTTCTTCATGGGCAAGGTGTTAAGGTCTGGAAAGGTGGCTCAAAGAAGGTTTACTTCACGAGGAGAACCGTCCCCAGCAGACTGAAAGTGAGCAATACTGATCTTTACCCTGAGGACCATCGATGCCTTTCAATCTCCCGTTGTTGAGGGAGTTGAAAAAATCTTGGCCACATGGGACTACTGTTCCAGGAGGAATGATTTGAGGGTATCATACTGTATGTGGGGGGGGGGGGGGGGGTGTCGCGAAGCCAGTTGGAGGTTTGCGGAAAGATGTCGGGGATTGCAGTGAGAATGTAGTCTGCTTTGCTGATTGAGTGGGTCACACCCTTGATGTGGAACTGAATGTTGACGTGCACAAACTATGGAAACGCATCTCTGGTGGTGAAGGGTGTGAGCTTCACTGGCAGCATGGACAGATGAGTCTGGCTTGGGGGTGGGCATTGTTGGAGGATACATCAGATGAAGTGGTGATCTGGATGGAAGAACATTAAGAATAATGCAAGTATTTATAAGCCTCTTAAGGGGCCGCATAAGGGTAATAGTTGCTTGTTTCCAGTCAATGGTTTTTATCAGGAAGGTTGACATTAGCATAGCAATTGATAACATACTAACAGAATGATACTAGAGTTGAGATTAGCTTGCTACCTTCAAAGACTTTTCGACTTTGAGTCCGATGCCAGATAGTGTTGAAGAAAACGTTGATAGGATATTCTTCTTTATTTGTATGTGCTGTGCGTATTTTATATGTATTGAAGCACCAAAGGAAATTACAACCTTCAGAATAGTACATCAAGGAAATCTTGGTTGTCCATTCCAAGTATTTCCTGCTCCCGACTACATCTGAAGAAGACTGCATATTCACCACTTTATCAATTAATAATCTTGTGAACCCTCTTAATAAGAGAATGCCTTGATAAAATCATTGAGCTTCAGCACGGCATATCATTCCCGTGCTAAAGCTTGGTGAAGGGCAAAAGGGCTCTCAAACTTGGGGAAATAGTTCCCCCCAGTTCGAATCTAAATTTCTCTCTCTCTCTCTCTTTCTCTCTCTCTCATCTTTTTCTTTCTCCGAATATTACTTTGACGTTCTCCTAATTTTATAAACTTACTTTCGTGTTGATGTCCATACTCTATGAGTAAAATTTCCCTTATTTTATATATATATATATATATATATATATATATATATATATATATATATGTATATATATGTATATGTATATATATATGTATATATATGTATATGTATATAGATATGTATATATATATGTATATGTATATACTGTATATGTATTTATATGTATGTGTATATATATGTATATGTATGTATGTGTATATATATGTATATGTATATATATGCATATGTATATATATGTATATGTATATGTATATATATACATAATATATATATATATATATATATATATATATATATATATATATATATGTGTAATAATCATATATTACATGTTTAAAACACATGACGTAGTAGGTCATTGTGGAAGTAGAAGCTAGTGTGAGAAGTGCTGTAGTCAGATCATAGCAGGATGCGAGTACCAGATCTCAGCAATGTAAAATTTTTATGAAGAATAAACACAAATATGAATCGTGAGAAAGAGTTGTGTCGCCACCGGATGCAGGTGTCTTCCTATACTAATGTTTAGTTTACATTGTGTTTAAATGCTGAGATATCTGTGATATCGATATTTTAGCCAATTATTACTAAGACATCTTACGGAACTGTTCATCCGACCAAACCAGCTATACTCCTGTTATGGAGATGTTAACACTGTTGTTTTTAAAGAATAAACCATTTTAAAGTTAACTTACTTGACTTTACTTGAAGATGTAACATACCAACTAACATACTTAATGTGTGTTAACAACAGTAGCACACTAATATATGTATATTTATATATATGTATGTATATATATATGTATATGTATATATATGTATGTATATATATATATATATATATATATATATATATATATGAACATATATATATATATATATATATATATATATATATATATATATATATATATATATATATATATATATATATATATGAACATATATCACAAGCACACGTGATTTTAATTAATGTAAATATCACCCACGAAATGCATTTAAATATGTATTTATCTACTTTTTAATGTCTTGGATGTTTCTGCATTCATTATTGCCACTGGCATGGATGTTTCTACATTCATTATTGCCGCTGGAGTGGATATTTCTATATCTGTTATTGCTGCCTGCTTCAATGAATGGGAGCTATCACGGTTTAGAGGTATTTGCATTCAAAACTATATGTGAGAGTATTGGATAATCTCAGCCATCCCATAGATGGTTTAGACCTTTTTGGCAGAACTATTCTCAAGGGCTGGGTCTTCAGAATCCATGGGGATCCAATGCTTCAGGTAGGAATCATGGCTTCTGGCCGGATGCCCAACATTACAGATATGGGGAGTATGATTCCATAGTTTCTTGGTCTCAGTCCTAACAGGTGGGTTCAGCTTACACCGGTACCTCTATATCTGTTTTGGTGCTAGCCTTCGGATAGGGTATGGAGGGGACCATCTTGGAAGTATACTCTCATTGCACCGATAGTGGAGATTGCAAATTTCCTATCTAACCTATGAGGCCTCAATATTCTCGGGCAGGTAAACATAACCATTCAATCCGTATCTCGACCCTTGCTTTATGGATTTTTCAAATAACAAACCCTATCCCCTACATAGGCACACTCTCCCCCGTCACTGTTGACAACCTCTGCTAATCTAATCAAGGAAAATTCTGTTGACGACCTTGGAACTAAAAATACCACTCAACTGATGTTAAAAAATCTAGTAATTTGGGTAACACAAGGAAATTGCAAATCCTTCAGGTTGCCCAAATTCCATTAGACAAACTATGATGATGTATATAGAGCATTTTAGTGCTATGAATTGATAAAGGAAATAAGGATAAGACTTAGAGATGAAAATTGGTATTCATGGATATCTTTTGATAGTCATGATGAAGCATTTGATAGTGTTTGTAATATTAGTAATATTAAAATTAACAACTTGAACATCATGAGAGCTCTTTGTGATAAGGTCCCAAAGGAATGGGATGTATACAAACCTGCTGATTGGTTGATAAAGATGTAAATGTACCCATGCCTTCAAAGAGAAATCCAAAACCACCAATGTGGCTTGTAGCTGAACGTAAAGGGATAATAAAGAATTATTTTGAAATATGTAAAGTTATTTCAGAAAAAAAGTAGGAACCGTGGTACCTAGTAATATATCTCGTTTTGGGAAAAATAGTTATCTTACCCATGCCCAATCCTCGATGCAGTCTGCAATACTATCTAACTTACAGAAAAGCAGTGATGAAATTACATTAGAAATCAAACCTCATCTGAAATTTAGTTATGGAATGGGAGTAGTCTATAGTAAAGACCTGAACGAGTTTACAGATAAGGGGATACTTTTCATGTGTCCATTAAATGTATGGAAAGTGCATGAGGTTCCTGGAACATCGATGATTATACTTACTTTCCTGGATGCTGATGAACCTTTCCATATTGTAATTGAAATGAAATGATTAAAGTTCGTCCTATCAAGCAAAAACTCCTGCAATGCTTTAATTATTTTACATATGGACACCCATTTAAAGTTTGCAAAAATGAAAAAAATGTGTGGTATTTGCTCCAAATCTTATCATGGAGACTGTACACTTAGGGCCAGGTGTTTAAACTGCAAATTGAATCATAAATCAACTGATAGGAGATGCGAACTGTTTAAATTTAGAACACATAAGTGTGGGATATGCTAAAAGATTGCTGAATAAATCAACTAGCCAAGTAGAGGTCTTAAAATCAACAGAAAATTTACCACAGGAGACATCAAACCCACCTATCACTAACAGTAATTGTAGGAAAATAAATACATCATCTAGTAATGTATGCTGTATGACGGAGTAAGCATAATGCCTTATGAGGCTCTGCCACGATATATTAAAACTGGGGCATTGGCCATTTCTGTATAGCCTTCGTCCCCCATTACCAACAATAGTACTAATCCCTCTCAGGCCATGTTATTGCCTGATTTGATGGAGACTCCACCTGTATCCAAGTTACCAGGTGCACCTGTAGTGGGAAAAGTGCAAAAACCTGCTAGCTCACCTCCTATTAATTGGAAAAGAGAGACCTCCATCTCTCTCGCCACTTCCATAAGAAATATCAAAGTTATAACGTCAAATAAATACGATGTTTTGTCTGCTGTCTCTGATCAACAAAGTTAATTTGAATAAATCGTAAATTCAAGTTGAGGTCTACCATCCTCCCTAACAATTAGATCAAATGGACAAAAAGAAAATCACAAATGCAAAACCCAATCTATCAAGACCCTCTTTAATAAAACCGTATGGAAATAGTCTTAGATCGAAAACTGCTAACGGGAATACTTCATCCAAGTAGTCTACCAAAATATAAACCATAGTTTTCCCTCTATTTTGCCATGGAATTTTCAGGGTTTAAGGGCCGATTATGAAGAACTTAAGCCCCTCCGTAAAGAGCATTCCCCCATAATTATATGTCTACAGGCGAGCAAACTTGATCATAATAATCCTTGTCCTCATGAACATATTAGTTATAGAACACCATATGATCACTGAGTAGGGAGTCATGGCGGAAATCTCTTATATGTTCGTCGAGATGCTCCCCAAATATCTTTGTCTATTCTTACACCTCTGCAAGCAGTGGTTGTACAGATTGATTTATGGAGAAAATATACAATTTGGTCTTTGTACTTGCCTCCAAATGATTTCATTTTGTATGATAACTTAGAAGAGGTGATTCAACAGCCCCTCAACCTTTTCCATTTCTTGGAGATTTAAATAGTGGATACCATGTGTGGGGTGATGTTTTAGCAAATACGAGGGGAAATACCATATAATCAATTGTGGAGAATGAAGATGTCGGACTCCTTAATACAGGAGAGCCCACACACTTTTCATGTCCAGACAGGTACCTTGTCATGTATTGACCTATCAATTGTAAGCTCTAATTACCTTCTCGATTTCGATTGGAGGACATTAGATGATTGGCATACTAGTGATCATGCACCAATCATTATAAACACCAACTATGGTCCACCTTCACAGAGATCGCCACGATGGAATCTTGACAAGGTGGAATGGGATAAATTTCGTGAGCCAAGCAAAATTGAAGGAGATGCAGAACAATTTGAAAATATTGATGATGCAATAGACTTACTGAATGGAACTCTAAAGCAAGAGTCAATTCAATTCCCAAAACAACAGGGTTATTCAAACGACAGCCAGTCCCCTGGAGGTCTTCACAATTAACTGCCCTGCACAGAGCCAAAGATCTCTTAACTCGATTGTCCAGACGCCGTACTGAGGAGAATTTAATTATATAGAAGAAATGTAGAGCACAGTTCCGTCGTGCCATGAAGAAATGTAGGCGCCAGTCATGGGTGTTCTTTGTTTCCTCCACTAACAGTAGAACACCTCCATCTTCTGTGTAGAGCAGTGGTTCCCAAACTATCTTACTTGACGCCCCCTTTTTGCTTCTAATAGACCCGTACGCCCCCACTCCGCTCTTTCTTTTTATATGAAAGTATTCTTACATTTATTTCTTAGCATTGTACAGGAGAACAGATTTCTGTTTGTATTACATTTTAATAATGAAAGCCACTAAAACAAATAATAGTACATTCCAGTAACTAAAAACGAAACATTTGGTTCAAAGTTAGCAAATTGGCAAAATTGAGTTGCAATTTTAAGAAAAGATAATTTGAAAACATGGCATATAATATTTGGAAATACTTATGAGACTAAGGCACAATTTCTGGTCAAATTTAGTGAGATGGATGCTGCTGCTTCTTCCTCACAAGATCAGAAATTCTAGGATTGAAGGATGACAGCGCACAACGCAAGTCATTCTCTACATCAAGTAGGTTGCGCTGTTTGGTTTTCAGAACAATAAGAGCTGAAAATCCTAGTTCGCAAAGATAAGTAGAAGAGAACTAGGTTAATAGATAAGGGGTTGGAGTGACTGCTATAATTATACTTTGCATGTATGTTATGACAGATATTTGTTCTTTTAATGATTTCATTATTCTATTAAACAAGTAATCTCGAGCAGATGACTTCACGCCCCACTTGTATCGTCCTCATGCCCCCCTAGTGGGGCGCGCCCCCCAGTTTGGGAACCTCTGGTGTAGAGGAAAGTAAACAAGATGGCAGGCAAATTCACCTCCAACCCACCACCTATGTTGAAGGTGAATGGTCATTATGTGACTGGAGCAACTGAGGTTAGCAATGCATTGTCAGATCATTTCTCAAATGTATCATGCAAGTATGTAGCAGCCCCTGGTCACTAGTATAGGGACATTGAAGAAAAGAAAGTTTTAAATTTTCAACAGGAAGGGAGGAGTCATACAATTCTCCTTTTACTGAAAGAGAATTTGATTCTACATTTACTACTTGTAATGATACAACCCCAGGACCCGATGTAATTCCATATGCAATGATTAAATATGTTCCTGTTAATACTAAGTTATTTGTATTAAGCATTTTTAACAGAATATTGCAGGATCATAGTTATCCAAGTGTTTGGGGAGTAGCCATTATATTAGCCTTTTTAAAACCCAGTAAGGATAAGTTTTTAGCACCAAACTATCGACTAATTGCATTGACATGTTGGTTATGTAAGATCATGGAGTAAAAGGTCAATGCAAGACTGATGTGGTACCTGGAAAAGAGAGACCTTTTATCACCTATCAAGTGTGAATTTAGAAAAATGTACTCAACAACTGATGTGTTGATACGACTTGAGTCCTCTATTTGCTTCCAAACAGCACCATGCAACAGTCTTTTTTGACCTTCATATGGTATACTTAAACCATTCATAGTTTGGGATTACGAGGAGAGCTACCACTGTTCATTCAATCATTTATTTCGCACAGTTTTTTAGGTGAGAGTGGGGGAAGCTCTGTCAGGGAGGAAATGTCAGGAAGGAGTTCCTCGGGGTAATGTAAGTGTAACCCTATTTGCACTAGCTATCAATGGGATATCCTCTGTCATTCCCCAAGATATTCTCACACCGCTATTTGTAGTTGATCTCTCCATATCATTTGCTGGAGCTAGAATGGCAATGGTTGAGAGAAAATGGCAATCCTCAATTGACAAAATTATTCAGATGGCTGATATGATTGGGGTTAAGTTTCGACAAGCAAAACTACTGTTGTCCATTTTTGTCCTATTCTGGGAGTACAGCCAGACCCGAATATATACATCAAAGGTCAACGGATTCCACGGATTCCATGTGTAAATGAAGCTAGATTTTTAGGTTTGATATTTGATTGTAGGCTTTCATGGGTTCCTCACTTAAAGGCATTAAAAGCTAAAGGTCTTGAGGCTCTGAATTTTTTAAAAGAATTGTCCCATACGTCATGTGGACCAGAGTGAAAAACTTTATAAAGCTATACAAGGCCTAATTTCAAAAATTAGTTATGACTGTGAAATAAGCTCCTCAGACACCGCAATCCGATTAAGAATTTTACTGCTATTAGATGGGCAACAAGAGCATTTGGAACACATTTGAGTCCTATAGATATCTGAGTTTTCTTTAAATAAAGTAAGTTGTTCGGGAGCTGTCCTTCTATCAATACTTTCGATACAGTATTGGTGTGAGAATAGACATTTGGAGAGGCTGGTGGTTGTCAGACAGTAGTACCTTTTCTTCGCAGTGTTTGGAAGAGGTTCTAGATTTTTTTTTTTTTTTTTCGATGAAGAGTTGCCCTGTGATATGTGATCACTTAAAAACTTTTCCATTCTTCATAAGAACTATTTTGTTCCGTGTTTATTGTTGGCAGATTGTGCACTTGAAAAATACTTTCATTAGCTAGTCTCCTGTTGGTATTCTATTTTCTAATTCGCTCTAACATTTAATCATTGTTTGCCTGATCTTTCTTACGGAATCTTATACCGAGAACCCATAGATGATAAGTAAAAAGATTACCATCTCAATTCTTTTGGCTGAGATCTTCCTGAGTGTATTGTACATTGGGAAATATCCTCTTGCTGCAGGTTTCCACTATTTTCTTTTTGAAGATTTTAAGATCGTTCTCTCCACATGTTCAGGTTGAGGCTAGGATTTATAGGCTATAATGAAGTATTTTGAAATGTTTTAGTTACGTTTATGTTGAGTAAGGGCATGGACTGGTCCCTTGTATAATGGAAGTAACGTCAAAGGAATGCGTTAAGGTATGTGACAATTGTAGGTGAGGGAAGTCAAGAGCCTTTCTGAAAATATTCTATCATTCTGCAGTGCTTTTTTTAATCAGGGAAAAGCTTACTAGAACAGAAGCCCATTGTAAATCGTGTGCCGACGATTCCGCGCAGGACAGTTCAGCGCCAACAGTTCAGCGCTGCCAATTCAGCGAATGACAATTCAGCGCATGACAATTTAGCCCAACGATAAATCAGCACAAGGACAATTCAGTGCAAAAATGCACACACATTCACCCTTATCTTATTATTAGCATATAAAGAATATTTTTCTTATTATTATCATTGTCATCATCATCATCATCATCATCATTATTATTATTATTATTATTATTATTATTATTATTATTACAACCATTACTGTTGTAATTCATGGTTGTTAACAATAACAACCACTGAATAAATAAAGAAAGTTATAGTACAAGCTTAGGACGGTATATATTCCCTTTTCTGGAATACAGTTTTTTTATAAACATTTGCTTAGTGAAAACTGAAAAGCCAGCCTTATGGAGCGGATTTTATCGGAAAAAGGACGCGAGCATATTCTATTAAATGGATTTTGCTATCGTTTGTATAGAAAACTTCGGAATGGAAAAGAGTCTTGGCGTTGTACATAAGACAGATGCAAAGGTCGAATCCATGTCAACGGAAACTTGTGGGAAGATGTAAAGGCCCATACTCATGTGCCTCAGCCAGCAGTATCAGCAATGAAGAAGATGGTTTCTGACCTACGTGAACGAGCCAAGAAGAATAATTCAAGAAACTCAAGTCTCTTTGCCAGATGAAGCTACGGTTTTACTCCCTAAGTATACTTCATTACAACGGACTGTTCAGCGCCGACGAAAAAGAGATGGTGAGCCAATTCCAGCACCTAATGATGTCAGTGATATTGTATTACCTGAACATTTTTTATTGTACGATTCTGGGGTTGAAGATACCAATAGAATGTTTATCTTTTCGACTAGAAAAAATTTTGAACGCCTCAAAGAAGACAAAAACTGGCTTGCAGATGGTACATTTAAGGTAGCTCCGCGCCTTTTCCACCAACTTTATGTCATTCATATGCTTTGTGAAGGATGTGTTTTTCCAGTGATATATATACTATTGCAAAATAAGACAGAGGATTCATATGAAAAGGCATTAAGAACTATTTTGAATCTATACCCGGATCTGACGCCAGCCACTATGCTATGTGATTTTGAAAAGGCTTTCCAAAATGCATTTTCAAGAGTTTTTGAAGGAATGCAAATAAGCGGTTGTTTTTTCCACCTTCCTCAGTGTATATGGAGAAAAATACAGGCATTGAATCTTATCCAGATTTATGTAAGTGACGAACATATTCATCGACACTGTAAGATGTTGGTGGCCTTAGCTTTTGTGCCTGCTGACGATGTTTGTATTGTGTTTGAATCATTGCAAGACGTTATGCCTCCGGAATTGGAAGAGTTAACAAATTATTTCGAGGACACATGGATTGGTCGTCCATTCCGTCGTCATAGAAGAGATGCGGTTTTTAAAACCGAGTTATGGACTGTTTTTGATCGAGTGCAGGGCGACCTACCTAAGACCAATAATTCATTAGAAGGGTGGCACCGAAGTCTTCAGTTAACATTGGGTCATAACCACCCAACCTTTTATAAGTTTGTCGAGTTTCTTAAACTAGAGCAAGATAGCATAGAGAAAAGGATACTGAGAATAAAAGCGGGACACGACGATGGTAGAAAAAACCCAAAATACCAAAGGACAGGTAAGGCAATAAAAACGCTTGTTAATGAGTATGAAAGTCGATTTGATAAGTTGGAATACTTACAAAATATAAGCTACCTCATTGAATTGCAGAAATAAATTAATTCATTTCTTTTTACATATACTGTATGTATTATTTTTAATATGTAAATTTAATAAATCTTTTATATCCCTTTTTATATATTATCAATAAAGTGTTAAAACATTTTGCTGAATTTCCTTGTAGTTGCTTCCTTATGCTGATTTGTTACTGTGCTGAGTTGTTCTTATGCTGAATTGTCATTCACTGAACCGAGTGTGCCTTTTGGCGCCGAATTGTCCTTGTGCTGATTTGTCCTAGTGTTGAATTATGCGCTGAATTGATTCTAAGCTGAATTGTCATTCGCTGAATTGGCAGCGCTGAATTGTCTGCGCTGAATTATCCAGTGCGGAATTGTCGGTGTACCATTGTAAATGCATATAAAAGTGACACGTCGGTGGTAAAGTAAACTTCCTTCGTACTCGTATCCAATAACATTTTAGTAGTGGCTTCGAGTTTGCTTATATTAAGCTGGATATGAAAACAAGTAGATTAAAAAAAAACTGATGACAGTTAAAACAAGGATTTATTTCAAATGTAAAGTGCATTCAATAAATGTTATGATCATAGCCTTTTTCTTTGGGAACATTTTTCTCTTTTTGGTAACAGTATCACTGAATCAGAAATTTCTATTCTCTTCAGAATTACACTTTTTTTTTTTTTTTCATTCATCCATTTTGGTATCCTCAAGAGGCGAATATTAGGAGTGATTCATTTTTCCAGTGAGACGTTTTATACCTTTTTATTCTTTTTAACTTTATTCACCTGTAGTAGTTTACGATGTTGTACTAACTCTTTCCCTCCCAATTTCACCCAATCCTTTTTTAACGTTTTGATTAGTTCTTAAATCTGTTATGTATAATATATATATATATATATATATATATATATATATATATATATATATATATATATATATATGTATATATATATATATATGTATGTATGTATATATATTATATGTGTATATATGTATAAATATATATATTATATATGTATACATATTTTATATATATATACATATATATGTATATATTATATGTATATATATATGTGTGTATATATGTATAAATATTGTATATGTATATATATATGTGTGTATATATGTATAAATATTGTATATGTATATATATATATATATATATATATATATATATATATATATATATATATATATATATATATATATATATAATATATATATATATATATATATATATATATATATATATATATATATATATATATATATATATATATATATATATATATATATATATATATATATATATATATATATGTATATATATATTTGATATATGTATATATATTTTATTAGATATATTTATATATATTTTATATATATGTAGATATATATAATGTAAATATGTATATATATATATATATATATATATATATATATATATATATATATATATATATATATATATATATATATATATATATATATATACTGTATATATGGATATACGTATAGATGTATATATATATATATATATATATATATATATATATATATATATATATATATATATATATATATATATATATATATATATATATATATATATACACACACATATATGCTCAGAACCACTAAAAATTCTTGAGTGATTTAGAATTCAATTCTACTATAACAAATTGAGATTATTAATGTAGTCCACCTCTCAAGTTGTTAACCCACAGATATTTCATAATTCTGATATTTATTTATTTATTTGTTTGTTCAATTATTTTTTTTCATAGTGATATTCATATTCTTAGTGAATTTTTTTTATCCTGAAAGCTTAATTCAGCCAAATTTCTTTTTAAAGAAGTTATTAGAATACATGGTTAATTTTTTTGTACCTGAACAATTGATAACATGATGGTTCTCCGTTTTAGAACATTATTTTACTTATAATTCACACACGTCACGTGTTGCTCTAGTATCAGTTAAAATAATTCTATAGTTGCCTGTTATAAAAGAATATCTTAATCCTTAATTGGTAAATTAACAAATACCTCCATTAATAGCATTAGGAAAGTTCTTCATAAGCGCCCTTTTCACTACACTAACTCCAAAAGTTTTTAGATGAGAAATTCACAGAAGTTTCTTATTAATAAATCTTTCTCTCTTACCGTATTCATTAAGTGTCTTTTCTACTCGTCCAAATGCACCATTTCACTATCCTGCAAAACTCATTTCTAAAAATCGACTAGTATATTGTTCTGGTCAGGATAGAAATTTATTTTAGTACATGCGTTCACACTGGTAGTTTTTCTTATATAGTTAAATTATTAAATGCATCATTACCTTCCAAAAGATAAAGTTTCCCCAGCTCTCCATTCCCATTGCAGATTTTATCGAGGGAACCAATTAACTTAATATACCACAAAAATTATTATTCCCTAACCGAACACAATTTGTGTCATCAACATACCCAATGATCTGCTGAGTCGTGTTTTTGTTCTATTGTCAAGACTAATTTTGATTGAGACTCCTACAGGAAAATTTCAAGTTGAAATTTGTTGATAAATGTAGTATGTAAATCGGGTGACAGCCAAGTTGCTATGGATGATTTTAAAACGTCAGCGAAAAAAAGGCGATGAAAGTAGCACAAATATACCTCAACTTTTTGTGCAGATAAGGAAATGAAAAGAAATATGGGGATATTCAATGGACTTCCCTACTTAGCTGATGACAGGCCTTCCTCTTGAAATGAAGTAGACGAAGGAGTTTAGGAAACATCGTTGTGTCAAATCTTTTAAGGAAAAGGAAGCCGAACCACTTTAGGACTAATGGCTGCCGAAAACATACCGCAAAAGTATACCATAAGAAATTTTTTATTATAAAAACCCCATATAATGAAGACTAATAGAGTGCCGCCTCTAAGCATGATGTACTGTACATTCGGCTCGCCAGAAAACCATCATTTCAGCTCTGTTAAGAAGTCACAAAAACTTACTGGATGCTGAGATAGTTCTCCATTTCGGAATGGACCGATTCCAACCACGCAGTCCAGGATATTTTTTACAAAAATGCTACTGCTTCTTTGTTTAAGCCATATTATTAACACATGCTCGCGATTAGTTCCAATTGATGTCGTAAGTATTACTATATCAGAATAAAAAGAAAAATACATAAAATGGTATAGATTTCTGAGCGATAAACATATTTAAAGAGTTGTATAGATTAGTTATAAAAGTTTGAGTGGAAGTTAAAGCTAGTATTTTATGGTCTTAAAGGGGTATTTTGAATTAAAAGCAATCAAAATCGTTGATAGCAGCACTTTCGCCGTAGGGGTATCAAACACGGTTTCTATAATTCCTGAGAACAGTAGTAGTAGTTTTCCCTAAACGAAATAAAGACAAATTATCCACGTCTTTGCCTAGGGTCGAAACAGTCATATAGTGTGGAATTTGTCAAGAAGATAAATTTGATAACAAACAGGTCGATTGACTGATTCGTTGGCCACTAACTTTGTTTTTTTAAACTCATATAAAGAGAAAACTATTGTTTGTGAATTTGGAATAATTATGTTTAATTAGAACTTTGCCGCAACTTTTGTATTCATTCTGGTGAAATATGGTTGAATTCTGTGTATCTCTTCCGAAATAGAACGATAGAACTGAGTAAAATTACAAATATATGTTTGTATATTAGTAACCATATAACCTATGTTATACATGCAAGGAAACGTTTGATTATTCTAAAAGTAGTGCCCCATGAATTAAGGGGCTGCAGTCAAACACGTGGACGACGACTGATTGAATAATGTCGGACGTTCGTTGTTTTACAGAATAAAAATTTTATAAATGTTTATAACAAACTCCCCACGCTTGCCTGATTTCTCTAAGGTAGACAGTGGTAAAATTAAACAAGAATTTAATTAAAGGGAATATGGGCACATACTAACATCTCTTTGACTTTTGGCCCGTGTGTGGGCCAAACTGAGTGCTTCCTGGGGTTAATTATAGGTCCTTGGGTTCGGCCTCGAGATTCCCTTTGTAACCACCGTCGTTAAGATAAAGGAAACCCCGTTGCTGTTACAGGTGGACCTCTTCTTCTGGATAGGCAAGACAAAAGAAAGGGTAGGGGAGTGTGGGTGTTGGGGGGGATGTTCACCGAGGACGGGCCATGTGGATCTTCCCTAGGGTGTGACCTGAGCACCCACTCTCACACCTCTCTCCAATCAGGATCCTGCTCCAAACAGAAGAGAACAAAACAAAATATAGTTCTAGGTCTACCCGGTCTTGAGGTGCCACACCGCGACCAAAATATGTGATTAATCTTTCTGTAGAAGTAGAGGTCTTGTAGGGTGTTGATTACATAATACAAGGAGTAATCTTGCGGCTTCAGGGAATATACTTAAGTATGAAAGCTAACTGTCTGGTGCATGTAAAATTGATGTAATAAAGAAAATGACCAAGGCAGTGCATGGCGGATAATAGAAACAAACCTGAAAGTTATACAGAGATGTAAGTAAAATACGTCTAAAATCTAATGTATGAATTGCAACCAAGAACAGAAAAATGATTTATCTGTGAATACATTGATTAAGGAAATAAGTACTATGTAATGCAGCTAATCTACCAAAAAAAATTTGATAGGCTAGAAAACGGAGAGGGTAACCCAAATACATCAAAACAAGAAAACGGAAAAGCTGTACTAAGTTACATCTTGTATGAACTAAATAAAAAGGAATTATAAATAAGAGTAAAGAGTGGAGTTAATTATTCAGAGAGAGAGAGAGAGAGCTTAAATGCAACTTTCCTTTTATAGCCAATTACCTAACTTCAAAATAAAATCTATCTGCATTCTGCATGAGAATTAATGACGATGCTGTCAGATGCAGGAACTTAATCTTTGAAGTCCTTTTAATAACTTAGTACCTAGGAGATTACGCATTTATGGCAAAGAGTGCACTCACAGTGTTCATTAATACATACATGTTTATTTCATTTATAATTATTTTTAGATTACAGAAGGCCAAGATCTTACCGATTTCTGTAATGATAAAACACAACAGCGGCCGATTTCACTTTTGGAATTGGGACTGCATGAGATATGATTATTTGTTAGAACACTGCCTTTCCTACGTCTTAAACTTTATTAATCATTAAAGTGATCATTCATTTTTTTTTTTTAATATTTTCACAATTTAGTGGATGTTTTTGACATATGCAAATGGCTGGAGAAAAAACCATTCAATTTGAATATCCTTAGTAAAAGATAGAACACAGAACATAAATTTCCCAAGACTATTATTATCTCTTGAATGCTATACTTCGCATTTCATAAAGTTTAGAATTCGAGTTTGCCGTGGCTGCATGCATTTTAGAATATACATATTTATTGCCCAGTGGGAACAGTAGTCTCTCTCTCTCTCTCTCTCTCTCTCTCTCTCTCTCTCTCTCTCTCTCTCTCTCTCTCTCTCTCTCTCTCATATTTTGTAGATCTTACGGAACAAGTAGCAGTTACTACCGAAGGTAATTCAAATTCCATTTTATAGCTGCATATTCATGATAGATCTGATCAGATCCGAGTACTTCTTTCTGGAGAATATGTTGTATTAAAAAGATTTTTTGCCGATAAAGTTTATCATTGAATGAATTGTATAACTCAAGTTTTCAGTTGAATCGTCTTACCCCTGTACCTTGAGCTAAATGAGGGTTGGGACAGGTTATGCTTCTAATTGTACAATATTAAAGTTGGAATTTAAAATCAAGCTGCTATTAAGGAAGCGGTTAGATTTATATCAGCAGTGACATTATTATTATGTACGTCAGAGAGTGAATGAAGGTTGCAAAGTGTTGGGGGCAGTTAAGGGAGTAGTAAAAAATAGAGGGTTGGGCATGAATGTAAAGAGAGTTCTATATGAGAAAGTGATTGTACCAACTGTGATGCATGGATCGGAGTTGTGGGGAATGAAAGTGATGGAGAGACAGAAATTGAATGTGTTTGAGATGAAGTGTCTAAGGAGTATGGCTGGTGTATCTCGAGTAGATAGGGTTAGGAACGAAGTGGTGAGGGAGAGAACGGGTGTAAGAAATGAGTTAGCGGCTAGAGTGGATATGAATGTGTTGAGGTGGCTTGGCCATGTTGAGAGAATGGAAAATGGTTGTCTGCTAAAGAAGGTGATGAATGCAAGAGTTGATGGGAGAAGTACAAGAGGAAGGCCAAGGTTTGGTTGGATGTATGGTGTGAAGAAAGCTCTGGGTGATAGGAGGATAGATGTGAGAGAGGCAAGAGAGCGTGCTAGAAATAGGAATGAATGGCGAGCGATTGTGACGCAGTTCCAGTAGGCCCTGCTGCTTCCTCCGGTGCCTTAGATGACCGCGGAGGTAGCAGCAGTAGGGGACTCAGCATTATGAAGCTTCATCTGTGGTGGATAATGTGGGAGGTTGGGCTGTGGCACCCTAGCAGTACCAGCTGAACTCTGTTGAGTCCCTGGTTAGGCTGAAGGAACGTAGAGAGTAGAGGTCCCCTTTTTGTTTTGTTTCATTGTTGGTGTCGGCTACACCCCAAAATTGGGGGAAGTGCCTTGGTATATGTATGTATGTATGTATGTATGTATGTATGTATTATAATTATTATTATTATTATTATTATTATTATTATTATTATTATTATTATTATTATTATTATTATTATTAGCTAAGCTACAACACTAATTGTAAAAGTAGGATGCCACAAGACCAGAAGCTCCAACAGGGAAAATACCCTACTGAGGACAGAAAAATAAGGAAACTAATAATTATGTAAACTAACTGAAGATAGTAACAACGTTGAAATAGATAGTTTATATGTAAACTAGGAAAAGATATATTAACCTGTTATTCATGATAGCATACGCTGCTGGTATGAACTTCTGATTAGTAAGATCATTCCACAATCTGGTCACAGCTGGAATAAAATTTCTAGAATAGTGTATAGTATTGAGCCTTATGATGGAGAAGGCAAGACTATTAAAGTTAACTGCATGACTAGTACTGCGTACAGGATTGTGCCGTCTAGGAAGATGTGAATGCAAATGATGGTCAGAATTATGAAATCTTTTGAAACTTTCATAAAGAACTAATTGAACGAGTGATCGACGGTGCTAAAGATTAATATTAAGATCAGGAATAAGAAATCTAATAAACCGCAAGTTTTTTTTTCCAACAAACTAAGATTAGTCAGTAGCTGAAAATCAGAGAGGAGCACGATACTGAAAACAAGGTAGAATGAAGGAATTTAAATATTTCTTCAGGATAGATTGATCACCAAAATCCTAAATGACCTTAAAAGCCAATTTTTCGTGCAATCGAAGAAGAAACAGACTGGATGTGGTTTTCAAAAATAAATTTTCACTCAATAATCAGCAATGATAATGTTTCTTTAACCTGGTATGACTCTCTTACAATTTTAGGTGTGATTTGACAACAAATTTACTTTTGAGAAACACATCAAATCAGTGTCTTCTTCAGGTGCAAAAGAAAAAAAAAATGGCTTATTGAGACGTGTTTTAATTCTTCCATTCTACCTTGTTTCAAGTATTGTTTTCCTGTCAGGTCTTCAGGTGTTTTTTCTCATCTTATTTTGTTGGACAGGAACCTACGGTCCATTAAAGTTTTTCTACCTCAAATTAATTTTTTTAGCGCCGTCGCTCAATTAGTTCGGAATGCATACATTAGCTTTTTCCTAATTCTGACCATCCCTTACATTCAAATCTTCCCGGACACTACCACTCTGTTCGTAATTCTAGGCATGCAGTTAATTCTACTTGTCAGGCCTTCTCCATCACGAGGCTCAATGCTACACAGTATTTTAAAGGTTTTATTCCAGCTTTGACCAAGTTGTGGAATGATCTTCTTAATCGGGTAGTTGAATTGGTGGAACTCAAACAGTTGAAATTGCATCTAATGTTTTGATGTTGAACAGGCTGAACTGTCTCTTTTTATTGTTTATATATGAAAGATAGTTTTTAATGTTGTTACTGTTCTTAAATATCTTATTTTAATTATTTATTACTTTTCATGTAGTTTATTTCCTTTCCTCACTGGGCTATTTACCTTGTTGGAGCCTTTGGGCTTATAACATCCTTCTTTTCCAACTAGGGTCATAGCTTAGCTACTACTACTTCTTCTTCTTCTTCTAATAATAATAATAATAATAATAATAATAATAATAATAATAATAATAATAATAATAATAATAATAATAATAATAATAATAATAATAAAAATGATAATAATAAAAATAATAATAATAATAATAATAATAATAATAATAATAATAATGATAATAATAATAATAATAATAATAATAATAATAATCATTCCAACTAGGGTTATAGCTTAGCTACTACTACTACTACTACTACTACTACTACTACTACTACTACTACTACTACCAATAATAATAATAATAATAATAATAATAGTAATAATAATAAAGTTAAAGAAACATTATGAATGCAGAGATCCGGATGTTGAGGAGCTACTGTCCTCTACGTACTTATAATCTTACGTTGAAAATACGATTAAAATGAACAATTTCTGGGTGTCAGAATGTGAAGTATTATGAGTGAAATTTAATTTTCTGACTGTTGGTAATAATTCGTGAAATACTGCTGTCAAAATGTACGTAAAATTAGCTTTCATGTTCCTGGCACTTTGCTGATTCCGAGGAAATTTCGAGCAGGAGTGGGTTTTATAATCCTGATTTTCAGATTTATTGGAATGTGTCAGACCTGTTATTGAGCCAATTGGCACTTGTGGCCATTGAAGTGGAAATGGTTTACTCTTATTTTTCAACAACGGTCGGAATTCGGTAGTTATCTATGACTTTCCCCTTCCAGGCTCGGTGAACATAACAAAGTTAATTAACAATTTGATATTTATAATATTTGCATATCGAAATCCATATTCGTCAAGAAATCTATCATTCTCTCATGCGATGTATTTCCATACTTCTGTGCAAGTCGAAATACGAAAAATATTTCATAGGTGAGACATGGTTAGTTTTGAAGTAACCATTATATAAGACACGCTTACGGTGATCAAATAGATTTATACCATCGACATTCACTTTCAAACAAAATATTATATATGGTTCTTTCAAAAAACTGTCTTCCAATAAGTATTTCCCCCTTGTACCCAAAGGAAGTTTCGTATGAAAATTATAAATCTTTGGGATTATTTTGTTTCATATCAATATGCTTACAGAGCTTTCAATCTATGGCCTTTATGTGGAGCTTGGTATCATATTGATGTTTTAAAATCAAGTGTATTCGATTGACTGAAAAATCGTGTCTCAAAGTTTGAATGTTAGTGCCAAATTATTATTTCTTGCTCTTTTTTTTACAGCTCCAGACTCACGTTGCTAAGTGGTTATTATTATTCCTCGGAATTTCAAGAGATTCAAGATTATAAAAACAATAGCATAATTTTGTGGAACAGAACCTCCAAAGACCTGCTCCCCATTTCACAATACTATAGACAAAGGACATTTCCACATGAAAACTAAATTAATCGCATATTTCTTTAGGCTATACTTTGAGTGAAGTTCTTTTACAATTAGATAAGGAGATTTTCCCTTGTCCGTTATGCTAATGATATAATCAATATTTAGATATCCGTACGGTATTTCGGTTATAAAAGCGTTCCTCTAAAACAATGAAGAAAATTATATAGGGATTACTTGGATTTATTTCACCAATTTAATATTTTTTTTCTGATCTTAACCGGGGATCGATCTGATGGATTTAAATAACTAGACAATTTCGAAGATATATATATATATATATATATATATATATATATATATATATATATATATATATATATATATATATATATATATATATATATATATATATATATATATATATATATATATATATATATATATTATATATATATATATGTATATATATATAAATTTATATGTATGTATATATATGAATATATATTACTCTCACTCGTGATTTCAATCAATGTAAATATCGACCACAATGGCATTTAATACCGAATTATATCTTGGGAATATATATGCACTGGAATTAATATATGGTAATAGCTCCTGGCTGGGCAGAGATTGGAACCCCTGCCTATTAAGTCCAAACCATGACTGCGAGGACTTTCTTGAGAGCTCAGTTGGTAATCCTCGAAAGTCCTCGCAGTCATGGTTTCGGCTGAATAGGCAGGGGTTCCAATCTCTACCCAACCAGTCATTACCATAAATGAATTCCAATGGATATAAATCCCCAAGATAGAATTGGATATTAAATGCCATTGTGGCTGATTTTAACACACACACACACACACACATATATATATATATATTATATATATATATATATATATATATATATATATATATATATATATATATATATATATATATATATATATATATATATATATATATATATATATATATGAATTGTCGGCAGGATGTGACCATGATTGGAAAAAAAAACTTTAATTTTTATATAGGTTAACTTCCCAGCGAACCACACATGAAACTTTTTAGTGTAGATGTATCAGGCTTAAGTTTTAAAGTATTTATCTATTTATATATCAACCATAGTTATCTTCCCCACTGATTATATCATGTTTCCTTTACGAACTTTACACTTTTTATACACTTATGAGATGTTAAGTTCCATGAGACTATTAATTTTAGCAATTAATATGAACTTGGTCAAATTTACGATGCATATCCCCCCTCTTTGCTATAGTATCCTATATAAATCCATGATATGATAGCGATCAATCATCTCATATTCTACCTTTCTACGTGATGGCTTGAATTACGTTTGAAAAATAATGAATGACTGGATATGTGCTTTACGGCTATGCTTCAGGAGCTTATATTAACGAGTTATTCAGCCCCGTTATGGAGGAACTAATTAACTCTCTTAGAACGAAATGACCATTAATGCTACGAATAGACTTTAAAAAAATTTCTGAAGACCATAATATTGTGCTTTCTATTATTATAAGAGAAAATTTGTTGAGATTTAACAAAATTATTGATAAAGAAAAGAACTTGTTTTAGTGGATATTTCTTATATTTATTTCTAGAATTGGAAATGTCTAACTAACTCTAACAATTATTGCCACTAAATGGAATAACTAAATAATCCCGATGTTTCTTAAAATTGCGAATGCTATCGAAATTATTCATTAGGGGGCTTGTCACTCACCTAGTTCTTTTTTTATTTTTCCTGGGAAAATCATCATCATCATCATCATCAGCCGTTACTAGTCCACTGCAGAAAAATGTCCTCAGACATATACTTCCCCTTGCGTCTGTTTATGGTCTTTTTGTGCCAGTCCACACCTGTAAACTCTCCGAGTTCGTCAATCCAACAACGTCTTCTTATCCTTCCCCTGTTTCTTTTGCAATCTCTAGGGACCGTTTCTGTGATTATTAATGTCCCATCTATTGACTATCATTTCCATTATATGTGCTGCTCATGCCCATTTCTTTATCTTACCCGTTGTTAGAATATCCTCTACTTTAGTTTTCTCTCGTATCCGTGTTGCTTTATTCTGTCTCTTAGTATTATTCTCATTATTATTCCTTCCATAGCTCTTTGAGTTGTAAATATCTTATGTTGTAAGGCTTTAGTAAGGCTCAAATTTTATGATGCATAAGTTAGTACTAGTGTGACCATCTCATTAAATACTTTTGTTTTTATAGAAAGTGTCATTTTACTTTCCATAATCTCAATTTGTTTACCAAATGCTCTCCATCCTATGCTTACAACCCTTTTATGTTGTGTCTGCATTTTCATTGAACATTATCTTAATTTTAATCATTCTCATTTTTAGTCCTATATTTTTCTGCCTTCTCTATTCAAAATCTTCTATCATCATTTGTAATTCCTCTCATGATTTATTAAACACAACTATGTCATCTGCAAATCTCAAGTTGTTGAGGTATTCCCCATTAATATTAATTCCTATATTTTCCCGACATAAATTCTTAAAAACTTTTTCTAAGCATGGTGTAGTTAATTTAAGAGAAATGGAGTCTCCCTGTCTAACTCCTTTCTCAATCAGAATGTTCTCACCATCTTTATGTAGTTTTAGGATTGCTGTACTTCCTGTATAGATATCTTCAAGTGTTCTATTGATTATGTGTTCGAAAACAATTATTGGAAAACAAATGCTTGAAAAATTGCTAGAATGAAAGTTATTCGGAAGGACAGTTCTACGAAATGATAATTATTCAAAATGCAAGATACGTTATTCGAACAAAAGTGTTAAAATAATAAAAAAAGTATGCAAAAGATAAATACAACTATAAATATTAAAAATATTATTCAGGAATTTAAAGTTTTTTATTAAAAAAAGTGTAAAAACAATAAAAAAGTAATTACAAGAAAGAAAAGATAATTTTTTGAAATATATATATATATATATATATATATATATATATATATATATATATATATGTGTGTGTGTGTGTGTGTGTGTGTGTGTGTGTGTGTGTGTGTGTGTATTAAGACATATTTATGATAAGAAGAACAAATGAAGTGACTTAGTTATGTGATACTCTACCACTGAGTAGGGCTAACACCATTCCAATGAACAGAACAATTTCTGAATTGTATCATATTTTACTTTCAGATGACAACCCCAAATCTTTCGATAGAGGCACTGATCTAAGTGTAAATCAAACTTCCGAAATGAGAACCTTTGTTGATTTCTTCTTCAACTGTAGTTTTAGTTGCAATTTCAAAATCTGACAATACAATTAATACTTGTAAATTTGGAACCATAGACAGAATTTGAGCAAACCATGTTCTAGTCTAGAGTTTCTACTACCTGAATGGTTAGCTATTCTTCACAACATGTCCTGTACATAATTGTTCAAATAGCTGAGGTACAGTTTAAAATGTCCCATCCACTTGTAAATGTTCACTGTTCTCAAGTACACTCAGATTATTCCGAGTTTTTCACTTAAAATTTATTCGATCATCTTTGAAGGGCTTAAATATTCCGAGGAAATTAACTCCTTGTTGCTGGCTGGCTGCCAGTCATAAAGTTTATTATCACTACTAACAACAATTCAAATTATTATCACTGGGAACAATTGCCTTTTAGAGTAATTTTCTATTGAACAATAGCCTTATTATCATTGTTAGAAAACAATTCGAATAATTATCGCTTCAAACAATTGCCCATTAGAGTAATTTTCTTTCGAACAATTCTCTCTTCGAACAACTGCTTTTTGATTACTTGTTTTGAAATAATTATTTCCGAATAATTTTCATGATACGGTTCTAACATAAGATTCCTCTTTTCTTTGTTTTTGAAGGGCCTTCATTAGTGCTGAGATTTTGAAAGAACCAAAAGCTTTCTCATAGTATATAAATGCCACGCATAGTGGTTTGTCATACTCTGTTAATTATTCCATCAGCTGGTTGATTACATAAATATGATCAGTTTTATATACCCACTTGTAAAGCTGGTCTGCATGGTTAATTAAAGTCTAGTTGTTTTAGCGGTCATAGAGAATGTTAGATATTAAAGATATAAGATTTTTATAGCCTATTGCGTGCTAATTCATCTTGATTTCAATACAGTCTTTCTTCAAAAGCTATTACATTTTTGGGGAGATACGTTTGCGCTTCAAATCGACGTCCCTCTTTAAAGATCAAAGGAAAGTTCAATAGATTCACTTCAAGATGGACTGGCAGAAAATAAGTTTACAATGTTTTCAATTCTTGAGAGATATGCTTCTGTGTCTAAAATAGTGATAGAAACAAACATCATGTTAGATAAAATTCAAACTTTATCTTTTATTGGGGAATATATTATTAAAATCTGCAGATAGATGAAGAGAATGGAGAAGTCCCTTTTGCAAAATAATCTTCGTTTTAAATTTCACCTTCCACGCTTTCAACTTGTTGATATCTTCTTTCTATGCCCTTGAGTGCCATCTTAAACCTGATAGGTATTTCTCGGCGACGACTTAATAATATAAAGTGTTAGTAATATAGTCATTTCTTATTGACTTGACACACCCGAATAAATTTCATTAATTTTAGGTGACTTAACTAATGTTCTTTCTATTTACCTGCTGATTTATTTTGTATTACCCTGTGTGCGATGATCATTGCATTTCAAGTGAAGATGATGTATATGTTTTATAAAAAGGTAAAAAAAATCTACTCATGCCCGTTCCAGAGAGTAGAGAAGTAATTTATTCCTAGTGGTACTATAGAAAGAAAGCAATATCAATGAAATTTGTTCGTGCTTGTAACGAGTTTGATGTCAGTTCCGACCATAACGGTTACGCAGCGAACTACAGAATATTTATTTTAAATTGTGTGAATATGGAAATTTTCCTTCTCAACCGTCTGGTTCGGGTTGGACCTATTCTCATTTCTGGGACTCATACATTTGTCCATTTTATCCCGTTTCCGGAAAGCCTCTGTTATTGTTTTTGGGTTACTTTGCTTTATTTTACGGGCTGCTTTTCTGGTCATATACAGGAGGGGAACCCTACTCTCTACAGGACTCCCACATTCATTTTATCATGTTCGTTCGAAAGTATTTAATATTTCACACCGCGTATTACTCGTTTAATGTAGAACAGCCACTATCGAAGTACTTAGAAACCCTTTATATCTTCAGTCTTTCGGATGTCTAGTGGGAGCTTATTGTATAGTCTGGGGGCCTCACATTCAAAGGGTCTAGAACCTACAGTAGACATGTATCTTAGTTCCAATAATTTGAAACCATCTGTAACTATTCTCGTGTCAACACGATTTGTTGGCTGCACAATAAGTAACAAATTTTAGATATTTTGGGCATCCGATTCTAATAACCTGATGGGTTATTGTATATATTTTCAACCCAATTCCCGCTTTAATAGGCAACCATTGTAAATTAATCGGATTAGGAGTGATTCCTTCTCGGGGTGGGACACCTTTTGTCAGTATTGCTCGTCTGTTTATTATGTTTTGTTATTTCCTAAGTTGTACTTTTGGTAAATTTTAGGTGATGGGGTTACAACAGTCAATCCTGGTAATAACACAGTTTATCACAAGTTTCTTTACAGAACGTTCATTCAGGTACTTCTTTATGAAAGCAATGTTTCTAACATGATAACCAGCAGTTTTTACTACATTTTTTCGTTGGTCATTAAAAGACAAGGTACAGTCAAGAGACATGCTTAGATCACAAACTTTATTAGATATCTGTTCAGAGTTGTTATTTATGATTTTTTTTGAATATCACCAAGTTTCTTATGCTGTTTTCCTTTCCAACCACCAGAAACTCAGTTTTATTTTTATTTAGTTTTAGTTGTTTGATTGTCATCCATTCCCTAACACTGGCAAGAATTTGGTTAAGAGTTTCAGTAGTGCCTATATCATTTATGGATAAGTAAAATTGTGTATGATCTGCAAATAGTTTGAACTTCACTCATGCCTTTCTAGTATTTTCGACTGACGTATAATATAGATATAGAATAAGATTTGGTCCACCACACTCCCCTGAGGAACCCCCCTGTTTTAAAGTCATAATATGATGAAGAGGAGTTTTCGATTTGGACACACAAATTTTTGTCAATCAAGTTAACTTTTAGGTATTCAAAAGCTTGATCTTGAATACCGATGGACCGTATATCATTTAGTAGCAGCTTATGCACAAAAGTATTTAAAGCAGCACTAAGATTAAGTAATATGAAAATATCACATTTATTCTCTTCTATCATTTCTAGCATATCATTTACAAGAGAACAGATGGCTGTCTCCATACAGTACAATTTTCTGTAAGCAGACTGGTTTTCTGGCAAAGTTTCTATTTCCTCTAAGGACTAAATAGTTGTTAAAGAATTACGTATTTTATCACTTTTGAAGTAAAAGATAGATTCGAAATATGTCTACACCAGCTTGAATACTGATAATCTAGAGCAATTTTCAGAACCGGTCTAACCATAGTCATTCTCTCATATTTGGAAAACTTACACTCATCAATGCTTGTATTTTCTATTCTCGTAATAATATCAGCAAGACTAGAAAAGTTTCTTTTTCCAGTTATTTCAGATATTGGCATTAGTTCGATCGCAGAGTTTGTTTTCTTTGCTCTCTTGATAATCCTGGTGACACCGTCTTGTGATGTATTATTGAATCTGTCAATTTTATCTGTGTATCTGGTGTAGCATTAATCTAGTGTCGAATATTTGTAAATGACCTAGTTGTATTTTCTATTTTGTTTTAAAAGGATACTATAAAATTATTTTCAAGTTCCTAGTCACTGCATCCCCCTGGTAGCCTTTTTTCATTTACATTTCCCATTATACTATTTTGAAGACGAAATAACTTATTATGTCTGTTGTTGCTTCGCGGGCCTTTTTCTTGTTATATTTGTTTTTTTCCTTCTTATTGGGTAATTAAATGGGCACATATCAGTTTTGTATTCTACCAATTACTTTCAGTTTTTAACCGATTCTACTTTCTTTATGTCTTTTTCCTCTTTGTTCTCTAAAGTCTCTTCATCAAACCAAGGAGATCGTTCTTTAACAATTATAGTCATTTCCATCAGTGGAAACATGGTATCATTTTCACTTTTACTCACCCTATTATATATGGTCATAAGGCAGTACAACACAGCGCCCAACAAACGTTGGTTATCATGATCGCATGAATTACTGATAACATCATTTATTTTCTTTCTAACGCCTTCAATGAATACATAAGAGGAGAAATTAGATTTCACCATTGCGTGTTTCTGTAGAGGTAGTCTAAACTTGATAAATTTGTGCACTGAAGAGATAGTGCACTTCTCTTCTACATTTATATCAGATACAATGTTATTCTTTCAATCACTTAAAACTAAGTCCAACGAATGCTCAGTCAAAGTAGTTGCACAGTCAACATTATTCACCAATTGATATGATTCCAGTAACTCACTAAATGCTGAAGCATCAAGATTTGATGCGTCATCCATCCAAAGATTAAAGTCTACAAAAAAAAAAAACTTCATAATTTTCCATGATAATCATCTCAATGAGTACTGTGACGGAGCCGAGAGAAGGTTGTGAACTCAAAGGCAGTGTGAAAACAACTGAGTTAGTGTATTAAAGAACACTCTCCTTTATATACAATATCTCAAAGCAACAAGAATTTTGATGTTCGAATATTGACACTGTTACAGAGGGAAAAAGCAGACATGATTTTTCAGGTTCTTTTTAGTGCGAGAGGAAAGCGAAGATACAAGCACAAAATGAACTATGTACGATTGTGTGACACACGGTTGGTATATGGCTCCCCCCCAAAAAAAAAATGACATACTGTACATGTTAAATAGGGCTCCCTGATCTAGAGAGGCGAACTGTATGCGGGTCATCTGGCAGAAGATAAGCAGGTTTTAGACGATCAATGGAGACCCAGTCGTCTTTGCCACAAATGTTGAGTAGGAATGCTTTCGGACTGCGGCGGATCACAAGGAAAGGGCCCGTGTAAGGGGGCGTTAGCGGTGGCTTGCTAGTGTCGTTGCGCAGGAAGACGTGCGTTGCAGAGTGCAAGTCTGTTGGTATGTGATGCTTCGCTGGGGGTTTGTGAGTTTGGCGGCATGGAGTAAATTTTCCCACGACGTGACGAATGCGCTGGAGATCGTCGGAGGATGTTGTAGAGGGAAAAAATTCGTCAGGGACAACCAACGGGTCGCCATACACCATTTCAGCTGCCGAAACGTCAAGGGCATCTTTAGGAGTGGTCCTTAGTCCCAGGAGGACCCAGGGAAGCTGAGTAAACCAGTTGGAATCCTTGCAGTGGTACATCAAAGCTGCTTTGAGGGTGCAATGAAAACGTTCAACCATTCCATTGGCAGCGGGGTTGTAGGCCGTTGTCTGATGTAGGGTGATACCCAGGAGATTCGCTAATGATGTCCACAATTGAGAGGTGAAAGTGGTTCCCCTGTCGGAAGTAATATGCTCAGGGATATCAAATCTTGCAATCCATCCATAGAGTAAGGCAGATGTACATGAGGCGGACGTTGCAGTTTCCATGGGAATGGATTCAGGCCAACGAGTGGAGCGGTCGATTACGGTAAACAGGTAACGATGTCCTTGTGATGTGGGTAGGGGGCCTACAACGTCGACGTGAATGTGTGCGAAACGACGCTGAGGTTGAGGATAAGTGCCCACTACGGAATCCGTGTGTCGATGTACTTTAGAAATGCTGTGCCAAATGAACTTTGCCTTCAGCAGCTGTGTAGTAGAACGGCACGAGGGATGTGAAAGGCCGTGAATGAAATCAAACACCTGCCGTCGCATGGGAGCAGGAATCCAAGGTCGCGGTCTACCAGTACTGACGTCACAGAGGAAGGTGGTGTTGGAGTCTTGAAGGGGAAGTCCTTCCCAATGGAGGGACGTGCAGGATGTCCTACATGCTTGATACTCTGGATCCTGTCGTTGGGCTTCAGCCAGGGCGTTGTAATCCAATCCCAGTTGAATGACAGCCAACGTGTTTCTTGACAGGGCATTGGCAACGGGATTCTTTTTCCCAGGGACGTATTGAAGGGTGCAATTGTATTCAGCCACGGCGGAGAGATGTCGGCGTTGCAGGGCGGACCAGGCATCAGACTGTCGAGTAAAGGCGTGCACCAGAGGCATGTGGTCTGTGCGAATGACGAAGGGCGTACCTTCTAAGAAATGGCGAAAGTGACGGACAGCCAAGTGCACCGCCAGCAGTTCTCGATCGAAGGTAGAATAACCCAATTCTGCCTTGGACAGTTTTCTGCTGAAGAAGGCCAATGGGCGGGGCGAGCCGTTGACCACCTGCTCGAGTACTGCACCAATAGCGACGTCACTGGCAATGGTGGAGAGAAGGAGAGCGGCATGTGGGATAGGAAAAGTTAGAGCCGCAGCAGTTGATAGGGCCTTCTTTGCATTGCAGAAGGCTGCTTCTTGAAGGGAACTCCACTTCAGGTCCTTTGGCTTGCCCTTGAGGGAGGCGTAGAGGGGAGCAAGAGTTGCAGCAATGGCTGGCAGAAAACGGTGATAATAGTTGCTCGTGACCAAGAATTCCTGCAGAGCTTTGACGGTCGAGGGCGTGGAGAAGTTCTAAATGGCTGCTACCTTCTCATGGAGGGGGGTGGACTCCTTAAGGAGTGATGCGGTGCCCTAAGAACGACACTTCGTTGGCGCCAAAGGTACACTTGTCATACCGGACTACAAGGCCGTTTTGTTGCAGGCGGTCGAGCACGATGCTAAGGTGAGGGAGGTGTTCCTCTTTTGAGGAGGAGAACACAAGTATGTCGTCCACATAACATTCACAGAAAGGGAGGTCCCCTAAGATGCCATCCATGAGACGTTGAAACGTGGCCCCAGCATTACGAAGGCCAAAACAGGAGTAATTGAAGGTGTATGTACCAAATGGAGTGGTGATGGCAGTCTTGGTGATGTCTTCTGGGTTCATAGGCACCTGATAATACCCCTTCAGGAGATCGAGCGTAGAGAAAACCTTTGCTTTGTGCAGGTAGGAGGTCACGTCGGCAATGTTTGGGAGGGGGTAGTGATCCGGTTCTGTTTGCATGTTCAGGCGCCTGTAATCCCCGTAGGATGGAGGGAGCCGTCTTTCTTCAGAACGATGTGTAAGGGTGACGACTATGGGCTGGAGGCCTTTTGGCAAAGGCCCATTCCCTCCATTTTAGTGAACGTCTGTATGGTGGCTGCCAATCGTTCCGGTGCCAGACGTCATAATTTTGCAAAGACTGGGGGTCCCGTTGTCTTGATATGGTGATAAATACCGTGCTTGGCAGGAACCGTGGGCGTTTTGCGAAGTTTTGGACGGAAAACTTCCGGGTACGACATGAGGAGGTGGGCGTAAGCATCCGTGGTTGCACTAATGTGGAGGGGGCGGGTTGAAGAGGTGTCGACAAGTACGAGTCTGCGTTGACCAATCGTCGTTGGGCGACATCGACAAGAAGGTGGGAATGAGAGAGGAAATCCGCACCGAGGATTGGCAATCTGATGTCAGCAACGAGAAACTTCCAATTGAATTTACCGTTTCCGAACGATAATGTGAGGTTCTCGTAACCGTAGGTGGTTATCGCAGATCCGTTGGCAGCTACCAAGCGGACGTCGGCAGATTTAGACAGACTACATCATGTCTTGAAGAGTTTCCTTGGCAAAAGAAAAGGACAAGCACCCGTGTGTACCAAAAATCGCACGCCCGTTCCTGCATCATGTAAAAAGAAAAGATTAGAAACACAGGAGGCCACCGCCACGAGCGATGGCCAACTTACACGTTTTTTGGCCACTGACAATCCTCGGCACATTTCTTCGCAGTTGCCCCGAATCTGAAGTGGTAGTAGCAAAACTGCAGCGGATGGGAGGTAGTAAGTGGCTGTAGAAGTCGTTTGTTGGGGCGCGAGCGATTGGTGGGTGGTGGGCGGCTTTGTCGCCACTTCGGCACGTTACGGTGTGGGCGTGTATGTCCTACGGCATTCATGTCAGCTTCGGTTGACGTTGAATAGGATCCTCTTCGTCAGGGGTGGAGGCGTTGATGGAGGTCTTGAAGTGGCTGTCCATAAGGGCGTCATCTTTGGTCATCCAGTCCTTTATGGGTAAACTATCAATATCGGGTATGGCAGCACGTATAGGTCCGGGTAAACGGTGTATCCAAAGGGCACGAAGTAGGTTCACCTCACGAGGAGAGCCGTCTGCGGCAGGTTGAAGGCGAGCGATACTGGTCATTTCCCTGAGGGCAAGCGAAGCCCTTTGGTCCCCCAACGGTTGTTGCGAGAACTGAAAAAGCTTTGATACACGGGCGGCTGGGGGACGGCGAGTACTGCTGCAGAAGGTATGTTTTGAGGGCGTCATACGCTACTGGGGTATCTCCTTGTTCACAAAGTCAGTCGGATATTTCCGGGAAGGTGTCCTCGGGTATCGCCGCGAGAACATAATCTGCTTTGGTGGTTGAGCGAGTCACGCCCCTGATGCGAAACTGGACTTCTGCACGCTGAAACCAAGCAAACGCCTCTCCGCTGGCGAACGGTGAAAGTTTCAATGGTGCAGCTGCAGCGCCAACTTCTGTAGAGTTCGTCATAGTACCAACGATGGAGGGGCGAGGGGGGTGGGGGTGAAAGGCGGTGGAACACTCTCCTTTATATACTAAATCTCAAAGCAACAAGAATTTTTGTGTTCAAATATTGACACTGTTACAGAGGAAAAAAGCAGACATGATTTTTCAGGTTCTTTTTAGTGCGAGGGGAGAGCGAAGATACAAACACAAAATGAACTATGTACGATCGTGTGACACGGTTGGTACAGTACACTGAATTTTTTGTCACTTTCTAATTTCATATTATAGATAGGGTAAATTATGCGAATTTCTGAAAGACCTTTTGATGGTGTAATAACTTAATAGGCTATATCATACATATGTAACTATCAAGCTGACAAAAAGGTAATGTAAGCTAACACATATTGTATACAGCTTTTAATTGGGGAAATGTGATTTATTTAGGATTTGAAATTGTGATCGGTATCAAAGATAAAGAAGAGGATAATTAGGATACATGATGGGAAACCTGGAATATGGGTATTTGATATTTATATGGTTGGTAGAAGAATGGAAATTGTTGATTCAAGTATTTGGGAGTAAATACCATGGGTGGCAGTAAGATGTCAGAAGAGGCGAGTCTGAGAGAGAGAGAGAGAGAGAGAGAGAGAGAGAGAGAGAGAGAGAGAGAGAGAGAGAGAGAGAGAGAAAACGAAGGTAGCAGCATGTGTGACAAATATTGGGAAAGAATATATTTTTTTTTTGTTGAGGTAAAATTTGTAATGTAAAGAAACTGTTGGAGAAAATCAATCCATAGTAGAGAAGTGTGGATGTTAAAAACAAATGAAAGAAAAAGGGTCGAAGTTGTAGAGATTAACTTTATGAGTAGTATATGTGGTTTAAGATGAATTTATAAACAAGAAAAGTTACTTAGGATAACATATTATGAGGGGAACATTTCTGAACGAAGAGGTCAGAGTATTTTTAAATGGTTTGGATATGTTGAAGGGGAGAATGTTTATAGTTTTTTTTAAACCAGTGGATAATCTGAAGTGCAAGGATGTTAGAGAAAATTAAGATCTCGAGCGAGTTTGATAAATGACTGGAAATTCGTAGTATCCAGTAAGCGCACGTCCATGCAAAAATAACAATGAAGGGCACACTATTATTATTATTATTATTATTATTATTATTATTATTATTATTATTATTATTATTATTATTATTATTATTGTTATTGTTATTATTATTATTATTATTATCATTATTATTATTATTATTTTTATTATTATTATCATTATTATTATTATTATTACTAGCCAAGCTACAACCCTAGTTGGAAGAGAGATGCCATAAGCTCAAGGGCTCCAACAGGGAAAAATAGCCTAGTGAGGAAAGGAAACAAGGAAATAAACAAACAATATAAGAAATAATGAAAAATTCAAATAAAATATTTTGAAAAACATGAACATTAAAACAGATAATTCATATATAACTATAAAAAACTTATGTCAGCCTTTTCAACATAAAAATATTTGCTGCAACTTTGAACTTTTGAAGTTCTACTGTTTCAATTACCCGATTAGGAAGATCATTCCACAACTTGGTCACAGCTGGAATAAAACTTCTAGATTACTTTATAGTAGGAAGGTTCTTTGCGCTGCTAATAAGCTTCTGTGTAGACTTGTGAGGCGACTAATAGTAATTAACTGAAGTTTCATCAACGAATCATTAGTCAAAGGATGGGTGTGGTCTTATATATATATATATATATATATATATATATATATATATATATATATATATATATATATATATATACAGTATATACTATCATACTATGATGGCTCCCGGGTGTGGGCACCAAAAATATATTGACTATGGCTCGAGACTGGTAACCAAACATATATAGTATAATGTATACTAAGACTGGCAAGTTAATCAACCTCTCGAATTCCAAAGTCTCTTGTTTGCTTTGACAGTAAAACTGTTTCACTTTGAAATATTAATACACGAATTCTGAGACAGTTAAATAACTCCCAGAACGCAATATATAAAACACTGAATATCCAAATGTCCGTTAAGCACACTTAGAACTAAACTGGTAATTATTATTACGAATAAACTTACTTACGGTTCATTAGTAGGATACGAGCATAACTATTTCAAAGAATGGTGATTGAAATAATACACTCTTTATTAAAATAAATATATTCTATGTAAATTACAACAGTTTGAAAGAATTTACTTAAATCCAATAAAGTACTCGAAATATTAATTCAGAACAAAACTGAGGTTAAGGCCAAAGAGTTACGACCTGCTAATTATATATTAACTTGACTTGAACTTTTATATCTGAATAAACCCTAGACTGAGAAAAGAAATATCACCTACGAAAATCATACAATCACTGGTTTCACTTGAAATTAAATCTGAATACAATATATAAGTTTGACACTTAATAGAAAATAGATAACTAGATCACAATATAAGTACCTACCCTTCCTACATGGCCATTTACAAATACTCTAAGAGAAATTTTATATGTACTCACTATGCACAATATATGTGGGGGCACAAAATCACTTTGGAGAGGGCACACTATAGGTACTGAACACTTTTAAAACAATACTCTGAGTTGCGTGCAAGAGGGAGAGAGGGGAAGATGGCTGTCTTAAGGCTGGAAATCTCTATCTATCTATCTAAACCCTGGGGGATCACCTTTATAAATGAAACTAGGTACTTCCCAAAGAACTGAGAAGTGTGTGGGCCAGGCAAAGGCGTCACAGTTGCCAAGTATTACTCTCTCAAATGCTTACTCACGTAACAGGGAGATTAACTCTCTCAGTCAGTTTGCTCCGCCCACCCTTTGTCCCCGAAAAGAACATTACATAAGCCCTTGTTCCTATCGTATATGATCATATAACTCTCAAACAGATTACGTAGGACTTCGTAACAAAAATACGTGAAGTAAAATGTTAATTCTTAAAAATAACAGAAATTCATGTATACTAAATTGAATAAAGAATACATTGAAATTAACGACCAAAGTCTTACGTAATATACATAATATACTTATGTCACCATGAGAGGAGTTTTTCTTAAGAGCTAGCTATTCATCTCTTCAATGCACAAATGAAATATATACAAATAAATCATGAATAAACTATTGTATATAATCTAAACTAGACCAGCATCGTAAGATTTTATATATACACACACATATATATATGTATATATATATATATATATATGAATAAATATTAAGCTTATCACAAATTCTACACACATGCATGTATATATGTATGAATTTGATAAAATAGAAAGGTTTTTAAAGTATGTTTATATTTTCCACAATTTTTCCTTTTCCATGTGTTAGGATTCTGTATTGTAAAAAAAATAAGCCATAGTATTGTTATCTCCCCAGAAATATAAGCTATTATGTGCAGTAAGTATGGTGTAGGTATTATTTTGATATAATCTATTTCCCTTTTTAATGTTAAATTGATTTTGTACCGCACGTGTTTCACACTCGCTCGTACACTAACGGTATTTTTCTTTTTTTTTATATCTCACTTTGTCTGTACATGAATAAGTCTGCTTGAATTTTCGTGATATTCTCTCCTGGAACCTCTTTTGTAAAAACTCGTTATCTGTTAAGATAATCATTTACATTCCCCTTGCCTCTCAGTTATAAGCTAACGGCCCACTCACACAGTTGGTGACTGCCGAGGACCAACTCCCTCCCACCTTACCCTCTCTCTGCTGTGTATTACTGTTTGATGCTGCCACCCTCTGACCCTGACTCTTCAAACAACACCTCACTCAAGAAACTACCTTCCTTCACCAGTACAGAGCCATTCGCCTTGCACTGCGCCGAGGTCCAGTTTCGCATTAAGGGCATGAGTCGCTCAAGCACCAAACCTCACAGAGATACTTGAAGAACTTTCCAGGAAATCGCAGACACCCCAATAGCGTAGGAAGCTTCCAATACATACTTCCTGGAGAAGTACTTAACATCGCCAGCTACCTGTTTAGCCAAGCTATTTCAGCTCTCTGAACAAGCATTGGGGGACTAGAAGGCTTTGCTTGCTCTCACGGAGATGACTAGTATCGCTTGCATGCTACTTGCCACAGATGGCTCTCCTCGAAAGGTGAATCTACTTCGTGTCCTTTGGGTACAACGTCTACCCGAACCTGTATGCGCTGCCATACCCGATGTTGATGATTTGCCAAGGGTGGGGCTGATGACCAAAGTCCATGCCCTTATGGACAGCCACTTCACCACCTTCAAGACCTACATCAACGCCTTCACTCCTGGCAAAGAGAACAACTATTCGATATTGACTGAAGCTGATGTGAATGCAGTAGGACACAGATGCCAACCCCTTGACGTGCTGGAGCAGCGACAAAGTTAGCCACCGCCCAAAGATGCCACCACTCACTCACGCCCCCCCACTCACTCACGCCCCAACCAACAACCCTACAGTCACATATTGAAGCCCATTGAGTGCAGTTATGCTACTACCACTGCAGATTCGGCGCTGATGCGAAGAAATATACGAAAGGTTGTCAGAAGGCAAAAAACAAGTAGGACATCGCTTGTGCAAGTTGCCTCCCCTGTCACTAATCTATATTTACATTATGCATGTATGGGTGTGTGGTTTTTGGTAGACATGGGTGCTTGCATTCTCTTCTAGCAAGGGTACTCTTCAGAATACAATGTAGTCTTTCTAAGCCTGCCGACATCTGCTTGGTAGCTGTTAACGCAACTTAAGATCGCCACCCATGGTTGCGAGACCCTTGCATTATTGTTTGGAACCACCAAATATCTTTTGACGTTTCTCATAGCTGACGACATATTGCCAATCTATGGTGTGGATTTCCTCCCCTATTTCCACCTCCTGGTTGATGTTGCTCATTGACGGTTAGTCAACACAGAATCTTACTCGTCAACACCTATTAAACCCAATCCTCTGACCATGCTCTCCACATCGGCACATCCATGGATGCCAACAACCACCTCCTCACATCGTAACTGGAAGTCTTTCTGTCCAGAACTTCACCAAAAACCCACTTCTCTCTTCAAAAAACGGTATTTTTTACCATATAAACTCAACTGGGCTCCAGTGTTTGCCAAATGCAGGCATCATGCATCTGAACTTTTGACAGCCACTAAACAAATGATCACGGGAATGAAAGAAATGGTCCTTTGTCAAAAGGCCTCAAGCCCATGGTCATCACTGTTACATACTGTCCTGAAAAAACATGGTTCTTTGCTTCTGCAGGGGGATTAAAGGTGTTTGAACATGCAGATAGAACCGGATCACTACCCCATCCTAAACATCGCTGATGTGACCATCTTGCAGAAAGTGAAGGTTGTCTGCACACAAGACTTCCTGAAGGGGTATAATCAATTGCCTATGAACCAAAAACACACCTCTAAGACCTCATTCACCAACCTCTTCAGTATATACACCTTCAATTAATCCTATTTTGGTCCTCAAATTGCTGAGGCCACTTTTCAATGCCTTATGGATGGCATCTTGGGGACCTTCCCCTCTGTGTGTGTTACGTGGACAACATGCTTTTGTCACCTACGCATCGTGCTTGACCCACTACAGCAGAACAGCCTTGTAGTCCGGAGCAACCAGTGTACCTTTGGCGTCAACAATGTATCGTTCTTAGGGCACTGCAACACTCCTGAAGGAGTCCACCCCTTTCGTGAGAAGGTGGCAGCCGTTCAGATCTTTACTCATCATCGACCGTCAAAACACTTTTATCACTGTTTCTTACCAGCCATTGCCTCCACTCTTGCTCCCCTCTACTTAAGGGCAAGCCACAAGACCTGAAGTGGGGTCCTCTTCAGGTAGCGGCCTTGTGCAATGCAATGAATGCCCTATCAACCTTTGTTATTCTTAGATTTCCCGTGTCACATGCCCATCTCTTTCTATCAACCGACATCAGCGACGTTGCAGGACTTGAGTAGGTGGTCAATGGCTCGCCCCACCCATTGGTCTACTGTTGAAAACTGTTCAAGGCAGAATCTGGCTACTCTACCTTCTACCGCGAATTGCTGACAGTGCACTGGGGTGTTTGTAATTTTCGCCACTTCTTAAAAAGTACGCCTTTCGTCATTCGCACGGACCACCTGCCTCCAGTGCATGCCTTTACACGACAATCCAAAGCCTGGTCTGCCAGTCAACGCTGAGATTTCTCCTCTCTGGCTGAATACAATTGCAACCTTCAACACGTTCCTGGGAAAATGAATCCCGTTACCAATGCCCTGTCAAGAAACACATTGGCCATCATTTACCTATGATTGGATTACAATGCCTTGGCAGAAGCCCAACGAAAAGACTCACAGTACCAAGCATGTAGGAGACCCTTCACTTCCCTCCATTGGGAAGACGTCCCCCTCGACGACTCCAACGCCACCCTCTTCCGTGACGTCAGAACTGGTAGACCACGACCAGGGATACTTGCTCCCATGTGCTGACAGGTGATTAATTTTATTCATGCCCCTAGCTAGGCAACACTTACCGACCGATATGCCGTCTGCAACACACGTTTTCCTGTGCAATAACTCTACCAAGTCACCACTAATGTCCCCCTTACATGGGTTCTTTCCTTGTGATCTATTGCAATCCGAAGGCTTTCTTAATTAACATTAGTGTTTAAAGAAAGTTGTATTCACCTCACCTTTCAGTCATAATCTAACGTCCAACTCGTACAATCTGAAGATGATAGTATGAATAATATAAATCATTGGTCTTCCAACTAGGTTAATCTTTCCTTCGGTAAAATCTAGCTCTTATTCATCTTCTCATTCAATTGTGTTAACTAATACTATATAGGCATTTACTCTCTCTCTCTCTCTCTCTCTCTCTCTCTCTCTCTCTCTCTCTCTCTCTCTCTCTCTCTCTCTCTCTCAGCAAAATATGAGTAGATATATAAATCATCTTATAAGGTTGAATGTGCAATGAGATTGGTTTATTAATAACTTTATGATAAATGGTGCCGTATTGAAATTAGACTAACATCATGATGCTATAACCACAAAAATATCAGAAAGCCAGTTATAATTGTTTTTTTTTTCATCATATATTTTTTTATTTGGTGGGAAATGTTTTATAAAAAGTAAATTAAAGTAATTTAATATCCGCCTAGTATTCAGTTAACAAAAACTATAAGAATAATTTAATAAATAGAGGGAAATGATAAATAGCTTACTATTATTAAAAGGACATTTAAATGTATGATAATATTTTAGTAACATTCTGATATGAAGGTTGTGTCTTTATTTGTGTGAAGGAGAGAGTTGTATTCCACATTAAATACAAAACTTTGCAATATGCTTGGGGGAAGTATGAAAGGGTGGGCATGCATGCGTGTTTTGGGGTTTATTTAACACGTAAGTTATGACAGAATCTCTAATGGATATTAATATTGGGTATGTGAGTCAATATAATCTTCAATTTGTCCCTGAAAATTAGTTTCGTCTATATTTAGATCATTGACGACGATATGAGGGAAATCAATGTGTTTGGTTATTATAAAATATCCCTTACGCCATGTAAATGATATTCACGAGTATGTTTATAGTTCCAGATCGAATGATAATCCTGAATATATGAGTTTTTTTTTTTTTAATGTAAAGCAATTGTATGAATACTGCATACAGTTGCTTTTAACTTGGTTGTTCATCTATGTTTACTTCTCATGAGTTTAAATAACGTTCAAAAGTATACCACAGGCTTTGATTAAAGAATCTCATTTTTATTGATTTACCAATTACAGTAGATAATTTGATTTGTTATAATTTTAGTTTACGAGATTTTAGAGTAGTTATTTTTCTGAAACCACAAGCACCAAAAAGGCGATATACTTCATGTACGGGGAATTGGAAAAGGAAGGGTCATACTTTGGTTAAGAGACATATGTTGATTAAATGAACTCTTAGTTTTGATTTGTAATTTAAAAGAGAAATGAGTACGACGGCTTTGTTTGCTGTGATAAAATCTTGCACCACATCCGGCGATTCACGATATCTACATGATTGTAAAGGAGATCAAAGTATGTTAACATTTCTGCTCTTGAAAATTTTGCTAATTTGCTTCATTAAGAATGATTTATTGGACTTTTGAAATTTACATACCCCAGCCTCCTCTTACCTTGCTACCATTCGTACACACTCCTACTCCCCCAAAAAAGGATATACTGTATATACAAAACCCGAAAAAGGTTGCTTTAATCAGTTTAGACCTTCCTGGTCAATATCCTGTCTTTTTCATTGCTAAAAACTAACACCGTCTCTTTCCTTCTCATAAACATTTGATCACAAATTAAGAAAAATCAATCTCTATAATAATAAAATAAAATTAGATTGAAATTTTCATCAAAGACTTCTTGTGGAACTTTTTGCTGTATTTTGCCCCTTCCGACTCCATATTCTGCTGCTGAACAACATTCACGACAGCATCAGCATGAAGAAGGTATCCTCAATTTTTCTGAAATTCACATCTATTTGGCAAGAACTGCAAATACTTTACACTTATGCTAAAAGTCTGAGTTTGAATTATTTATTCTGGTTCAGCTATGTTGGTTGTGTTTTGGTATTGGCCAGTTATGATTGTTTCTTATTTAATTAATTGAATAATTATGTTATTTGGTATCGGTTAGTCATGATAGTCATGATTTAGTTTTTAGCAGAAATTATTTACTGTGATTCGATTTGTGCCAATCATGATTGTCATACAATTGGTGTGAGTCAGTCATATTGGGTCATCTATATTTTTCATGTCAAGTGATTCCGAAGTTGTTGTACGTCGTCGTTGTATTCTTCAAGACTCGTGACCTAGTTAAGATTGGTGTGAGCTAAGTTTAACCAAAGCAAAGGCAAAAAATTTGGCAATTGATTTCTTCTTCAGTGTCAGTGATTCAATATTTGATAACTTGGACAAGGAATCGCGGGGTGATTACAGCTTTCAACTTTAATGAATGTGATCCTCAACAGTTTAAAGTTTACAGATTCTGTGAAATTGTTGGTTGAACTTCAGCAAGTTTTGACAATTTGTATGGCTATTCATGGTTAACCCTTAAAAAAATAGCTATGTAGACTCTTCATAAATGGGTTATAGATTTGTATTACATTTCATGGCTGATTATGTGCCTATTGTTATCAAAGATCAAATTTACAAATGATGCTTTTGTACGTTAGTGATCATTACCATGGAAGTTTATATTCATTACATAAATGTGTGCCTTATTTTTCTTAGTAGGTTGGATTTCATTTTGTTATTAATGAGGTACTTAAGTTGTAACCATCGTTGTCATCGTTCAACTTTTATCCAGGTTAAATTTTACTACCTTCGCCAGAAGGTTGTTTTCATAGGCATGTATTTAGGCGTGTATTTATTTGTTTGTATGGCTTTCTGTGTGTTCGTGATTCACATAACTGAAAAACTATTTTACAGAATCTCATGAAATTTGTTGGGAAGATTGGCCATGATCTAAGGACATTTTGATTACATTTTTGGAGTGATTGGGTCAAAAGTCTAGGCCAAGGTCACGAAAAGGTAAAAAACATCTTTTTGCTTTATCATGGCCATTTTTTATCGATCTACATGAAAGTAGTGCCAAAATATGCATAATTCAATAGCCTTTTTTGTGATTATACAACATGATATAATGTCATTACCCTAGTTTATTTATGTTTGTTTGTTTGGGATTTTCCTATCTCAAAACTATTCAACCGAATCTCATGAAATTTAGTTGGATGTTGAGGTAGATGTTCCGGTGCTTCAAAAGATTTTGAGGACACATTTTTTTCTTGGACAGTGTACTATGGTGTAAAAATATTAGTCACTGCACTCTTCCCACCAAATAGTCCAGCGAATACCTTGGCTCCAGTGTGTTCAATTACTTTTTGTTGTTGGTTTGAAGAAAAATTGGTCAGTGTAAGATTGCAATACGGAATTACCTTTGACTATCTTTGGATATCCAGCGCTTTTCCTATACGAAAGATGCGCGATGTACTATAACATCCAGTAAAAGTGTGGATGAAAAGCAGCTGAATGCATAGTTTATTCCCTTATACTGACTTAAGACTGTTGATGTGTTACACTGTTGTGGCAGTTGATCTATCCGACCTGAAATAAAGGTCCCTGCTATCTGTCTGCGCATAATGAAGGAGTAGTATTAAGAGGTCTGTGTCTTCTCCAATCATCGTAGTGGTATGGAATTATGATGCTTCTACTGCAGCCTTAGTAATATCTATGTCAGCATCACCAGGTGAGTTGATGACAACACATCCCCTTTTCCTAAGTTCACCACTAATCAGATCAATTAAAGCTTGCTTGTTGATATCCCTCAACGAAAACTCTTCCTTCCTGCCAGAGAACAAAGTCTCTACCGTAACACTAACAATAGTGTGAACTTTCTGCCCTTAAAGCCTTTGGTGAGTATAGTCCTTACTTGATGGACCTCCATTACAGCCATCAAAAACTACTGGTGCCACCCCATATTTTCTAATGGGGAAATCTGCTATTACGCTGTAGCTATCTCCCTTCTTCCACGGTACTCGATGTAATAAGGACCCTCCATCAAGGAAATAGCGCTCTGTCTAAGGAGCGGATTCAGGTGGATCTACACCTGCTTCTTTCAAATGGTCTGAGATAGCGTGAGCGAGCTGTGGTTTATCTGGTTTACGAAGTACATATCTAATCTCGAAAAGAGATGGAGGGAATGGGCTAAGCTCATATCCTCAAACATCTTCCAGCGACAGTTCACTTGTTTTTGCCACTACCAATAATATTTGAAATAATAGGGCAGGATCAATACTTCGATCTGTTGCAACCTTGATTCCAGCAACATCACCAAGCGTTATGGCTGTATCTTTTATCTTAAAAGAATATCTAAAAGCAGACTGCTCGATCATAATTTCAATTATTTTCTTTCCAATGGACTCGTATTCAAGAACATTTACGTAAGAATTTGCCACCACACCACTCGCTATATTCAGCATTGAGAAGCCTTCTGAAAAGGTGAAAAAGATTGTAATTTTGTCTTGAGCTTTTGTAGGTCCTTCAAATCTTTTATATTGATCACTGGTAATGTAGGAAAGGTAGTTTAATTCCTGCATTACCTTGTTATTCTCAGCTGTGATGGGATCTGACATTGCCAACAATGACCTCTGCTCTTCTGTCAAACCACTTCCCAGGGTACAACCTGAGGTTTTTAGTGACCTCATTAAAGTTTGTTTAATAGCAAGATCAAATCAAAGGCTTGTCCAGTACTGACCACTACAATGGATCACATGAAAGACCATTGAAAAATTTCTGAAACACGTCTGCATGAGTGAGCTCTAGTTGCTCCATCTCATGAATATTGGACCGGTTTTGCGCTCCCACCGGGCATCCACCAACTTAAATGAGTGACTTTACTACAGGCTAAATCTTATGATAATACATTTGGTATTTTTTAACTGAATTTGATGAATGTATTTCTTACGATATTCAAGGTTTGTACTGTAAATGAATAGACAAAAAGGGCCTAGCGGACAACTAGTTACAAATACGGATGCAATTTGATATTAGATGCGTTTTGGTATGAGGAACTTTAGGACATCTGTGTAAAAAGAAAGAAAAGTGGGAATCCGAGTGGGATATGAGTGAATAGAAGAAGATAGAGGTAATGCATAAGGAAAACAAAAAGGATCTTGAAAATATATATTTTTTTTTTGTGGCAGCAAAGTAAAGAACATGATCAAAAGGTGATAAAAATACATCTCTCTCTCTCTCTCTCTCTCTCTCTCTCTCGCTCTCTCTCTCTCTCTCTCTCTCTCTCTCTCTCTGTATGCATATATATATATATATATATATATGTAATATATATATATATATATATATATATATATATATATATATATATATATTGTATATGTTTATTTATATCTATATACATAGCGATTACTTATGTAATTCGTATCCCAGCGAAAAGTAAATCGTAAGGATTAATGAATCTTCACTGAATGATGTTAAATTATGAAATTACTGAGAGGCTTAGATGATCTAGTACTAACGTGATCTAGCACCAACATGATATCTTTACGTAGCTACATTTGTACAGTTTCTATTCATATCATTGAGAAAATTAGATTGGATCATACTGTGTAGCCAGGGGATAAATGAAAATTATCAAGTATTCTAGAAGAGAAATACTTAAAAGAAGGGGGAAAATTAAATATACTCTTTAGGAAACATGAAACCAAACCTGGAAAAGTACTTAAAAGAAATTTGATACTGGGATTTACTTTTGAGTCAGAGAAAGTATCATACCATCTTATGTCTCGTTATTTAATACAGTTTTGGCGAGTTATCGAGGAAAATAATGAATTTCTTTGTAATGGAAAAATTGACAAATATTTAAGGGAAATTTTCAGTTGTCCAAGTGAGCTTAAAAAACACATGAATTAAAAATAAATTGGTAAAATCACGTTAATACTAATTTGAAAATAGAAATCTCTAAGCTCACGAAAACAAGTCAGTCAAGGCTTTGTGCCAACAGCATGTTAAATACGTAATATCAAAATATAAATTATATTTGTCAATAATATCATTCAATAATATCTTTTTTATAACCATTTTTGGTAGATTTTCACCTCGGCTACATTTTATCGATTCCAAGCCATTTGTTTGGTAAGATAAAATCCATATGAAGCCGTAAAAGACGTTCTAGGGCGCTGATAGGTATTCTCAGGAACAGATTTATTTACCCACCCTCGAATCCTGGTCAGCAAAGTTTGCTCATAAAACAGCTTAATGTCTTCCGAGACATTTATCATTTTTCCTGTTGTTTGGTTGGCGGACGGAGGCTCGAACATGTTGTTTTATTCTCGCCAGTTGTTCTTTTAAACAAAAAACTATAGCTTTTTTATTATGTTTGAAGCTCGATTTTTCTATATAACTCGTATGTAAAAAGAATCTGCCAAGTTTAGCAAGCGGATTTTAAGGAGAATACTATCTACTTGTATATTGCGTGTTGGAGGATGTTACTAAAGTTGTAATATTTCTCCAATGTTATATCATGCCCAGATGTTGAATATATATATATATATATATATATATAATATATGTGTGTGTGTACATATATATATATATATATATAAGTACATATATATATATATATATATGTATATATATTATGTATATATGTTTAAATATATGTGTATATACTGTATATATATATATATATATATATTATATATATATATAAATATATATATATATATATATATATATATTTATATATGTATATATATATATATATATATATTTTATATATATATATATATATATATATTCTGTTTATATATGTTTGAATATATATATATATATATATATATATTATATTTATTCTTACGAAGCTGGTCTAGTGTGGAGTACATAATTTTATTCATGTATTTTATTTATGTATTTCATTTGTGTATTTAAAAGGTGAATAGCCAGCTCCTAAGGTGAGTTCCTCTCTTGTGGGTTTAGGTTTTATATGTAAATTACATAAGACTTTTGTCATTAATTTCATTGTGTTCTTCATTCAAGTCAGTATATGTAAATTTACGTTATTTCAAAGAATCAACTTTTTATTTCACGTATTTTTTAAAAAGTCTTATGTATCCTGTTTAAGAGTGTTATGTGACCGTACGAGGTATGAACGAGGCCATATGTAAATTTGTTTTTTATCATATATTTATTAGGTATTGCATTATGTTTGTGAGAAAATACGCAATTCTATATTTGGCATATGTGAGTTTTCATCTTATTTTTATTCCCGAGAACGGTAGGTGGGCGGAGCTGTGGAGAGAGTTGCCTTGAAAGCAAGGTTTGTCCCTCTGAATTTTTATCCAGGTGCCTGCCCCTAGGCCACGAGAATAATCTAGAAGTTACTAAGTTCATATATTATATATATGCCCCCAGGGAAGCGTGGGGCATAAAAGAAACAATCTGTCCTGTGAAAGAGCCAAAACTCACCCTCTCTCTCTCTAGTACCTGAATGAGTCCTCTCCAAAGTGTATAAGTTTGAATATAACATGCATCGTGTGTTGTGTGTTGAAACGTTAAGGAAGACTTTAAAGACGTTTTAAATTTGTGTCATTACGATTGCTCGTGTTATAAATTTCTGTAGTTGGCCCTGAAAGGTTTGTGTGAAAATGCGAAGTATATTTGTATCGCTATCTGGTTACTTCGTGTGAGCTAAAATTCATAACTTTATGTAATTTCTTTAAGAGTTTAATCATTAGAGTATTAAGTGTTAACTATTTTCATTAAGTGTCAATACTAATTAATTGTGTAAAATCTAATTTTCAGGGAAACAAGTGATTGTATATTTCAAGTGATTTACTTTTTGATGTAAATTCTTTCAAAGTGTTGTAATTTTTATAGAATATAATTATTTTTGTAACGAGTATTAATCACCAGTGTTTTCACAGTACTCTATCATATCCCTGTTAAAGAATAGAAGTAAAAGGTTGTTTGAATGGTTCTTAATAATAATTACCCAGTTTTGTTTTGAGTGTACTTAAGAGACCTTTGGATATTCAGTGTTTTATAAATGGCCATCTGGGAGTTGTATAATCTTCTCAGAGTTTGGTTGTTACTCAAATATAACAGATTAATGTAAAAACAAACAGGTGAGTTTGGAACTTGAGAGGCTGTGTAGCTTGCCAGACATAACATATAATATATATATTTTGGTTCCCAGACCGCGGTCCCATAATATTGTACCACTCGTGTGTTACACGATAGTACATAGTAATGACATTACTCTTTTTTATATATATTATTCATTGTATCTTCGCTCTCCCCTCACACTGACAGCAACTTACATTAACATGTCTGCCTATTCATTGTTAACTGTTAACAGAACCGGTTGCCGGTTGGACAAGAAATAGCATGTTTGTATTTTGTGACCTTCTTGCCGGGACCTCTTGTGTATATATAACCGATGGGTCTATAATAAAGTAATCAGTTGCTTTCATCCCACTTTTGTGTCACAACCTACTCTTGGCTTGTCACATTGGTGACCCCGGAAGTCGACTCGCTCCTCCCGCCTCCCCCCCTCGCTGTTACTAGGGCCGCCCCATTGAAACTTTCGTCGTTCGGTAGCGGAGAGGCGTTTTCTTGGTTTCAGCGTGCAGAAGTCCAGTTCCGCATCAAGGGCGTGACTCGCTCAACCACCAAAGCAGATTATGTTCTCGCGGCGATACACGAGGACACCTTCCTGGAAATCTCTGACTGGCTTTGTGAACAAGGAGACAACCCAATAGCGTATGACGTCCTCAAAATTTACCCTCTGCAGCAGTACTCGCCTTCGCCAGCCACCCGTATAGTAAAGCTTTTTCAGCTCTCTCAACAACCGTTGTGGGACCAAAAGGCTTCGCTCGCCCTCAGGGAAATGACCAGTAATGCTTGCCTGCAACCTGCCACATATGGCTCTCCTCGTTAGGTGAACCCACTTCGTGCCCATTAGGTTCGCCTTTTGTCTGAACCTGTATGCGCTGCCTTACCCGACATTGATAGTTTACCCATAAAGGACTTGATGACCAAAGCCGACGCCCGTATGGACAGCCACTTCACTACCTTCAAAACCTCTATCAATGCCTCCACTCCTGACAAAGAGGACACCTATTCAACGTCAACCGAAGCTGACGTGAATACTGTAGGACACACGCCCACCATCTGATGTGCCAGAGCATCGACAAAGCCACCCATCACCCACACCTTACTCGCACCCCAACCATCGACTTCTACAGCCAGTTACTGCCGCCCATTGGCAGAACTGTGCCAAGAATTGTCAGTGGCCAAAAAATGTGTAAGTAGGCCATTGCTTATGGCGGTGGGCTCCCATGTTTCTAATCTTCTCTTTTTACATGATGCATGAAAGAGTGTGCGTCTTTTAATAGACTCGGTTGCTTGTCGTTCTCTTTTGCCAAGGGAACTCTTCAGGACACGACTTAGTCTGTCTAAGTCTGCTGATGTCCACTTGGTAGCTGCCAATGGATCTGCGATGCCCACCTACGGTTACGAGAACCTCACATTATCGTTTGGCAATGGCAAATTTAATTGGAAGTTTCTCGTTGCTGATGTCAAATTGTCAATCCTCATTGCGGATTTCCTCTCCCATTTCCTTCTGGTCGATATCGCCCACTAACAATTGGTCAATGCAGACTCGTACTTGTCGACACCTCTTCAACCTGCCCCCTCCAACCTCGCTCTCCACATCAGCGTACCCACAAATGCTTACGCCCACCTCCTCACGTACCCGGAAGTTTTCCGTCCAGAACTTCGCCAAACGCCCACGGCTCCTGCCAAACACGGTATTTATCACCATATCAAGAGGATGGGACCTCCAGTCTTCGCCAAATTCAGACGTCTGGCACCGAATCGATTGACAGCTGCCAAACAGACGTTCACTAAAATGGAGGAAATGGGCCTTTGCCAAAACGCCTCCAGCCCATGGTCATCACCCTTACTCATCGTCCTGAAGAAAGACGGCTTCCCCGTCCATGTGAGATTATAGGCGCCTGAACATGCAAACAGAACCAGATCACTACCTCCTTCCAAACATTGCCGACGTGACCTCCTACCTGCACAAAGCAAAGGTTTTCTCCATGCTGGACCTCATGAAGGGGTATTATCAGGTGCCTATGAACCCAGAAGACATCCTCAAGACCGCCATTACCACTCCCTTCGATACACACACCTTCAATTACTCCAGTTTTGGCTTTCGTAATGCTGGGGCCACTTTTCATCGTTTCATGGATGGCATCTTAGGGGACCTCCCCTTTTGTGTATGTTACGTGGACGACATACTTGTGTTCTCTTCCTCAAAAGAGGAACACCTCCGTCACCTGCGCATCGTGTTCGACTGCCTACAACCAAACGGCCTTGTAGTCCGATACGACAAGTGTGCCTTTGGCGCCAACGAAGTGTCATTCTTAGGGCATCACATCACTCCTAAAGGAGTCAATCCCCTCCCTGAGAAGGTAGCAGCCATTCAGAACTTCTCCACGCCCTCGACCGTCAAAGCACTGCAGGAATTCTTGGGCATGATGAACTATAATCACCGTTTTCTGCCAGCCATTGCCACCACTCTTCCGCCCCTCTACGCCTCCCTCAAGGGCAAGCCAAAAGACCTGAAGTGGGGTCCCTTCAAGAAGCGGACTTCTACAATGAAAGGAATGCCCTATCAACCGCTGCTTCTCTCACTTTCTCGTCCCACTTGCCCCTCTTTTTTTTTTCTCCACTGATGCCAGCGACGTCGCTATTGGTGGAGTACTCGAACAGGTGGTCCACGGCACGCCCTGCCCATTAGCCTTCTTCAGCAGAAAACTGTCCAAGGCAGAATCGGATTATTCTACCTTCGATCGAGAATTGCTGGCGGTGCACTTGGCTGTCCGTCACTTTCGCCATTTCTTAGATAGAAGGTATACCCTTCGTCATTCTCACAGACCACAAGCCTATGGTGCTCGCCTTCACTCGACAGTTTGACGTCTGGTCCGCACATCAATGCTAACATCTCTCTGCTGTGGCTGAATACAATTGCACCCTTTAACATGTCCCCGGGAAAATGAATCCCGTTGCCGATGCCCTGTCAGACACGTTGGCCGCCGTTCTACTGGGATTGGATTACAACCCCTTGGCTGAAGCCCAACGACAGGATCCAGAGTATCAAGCATGTAGGACATCCTGCACATTCTTCAGTTAGGAAGACATCCCCTTCGACGACTCCAACACCACCCTCCTCTGTGACGTCAGTACTGGTAAACCGCGACATTGGATTGCTGCTCCCATACCCCGACAGGTGTTTGATTTTATTGACGACCTTTCACATCCCTCGCATAGTTCTACTGCACAACTGCTGAAGACGAAGTTCATTTGGGACAGCATTACTAAGGAAACTAAAGATAGGGTCCGCTCCTGTACTTCTTGCCAAACTTCCAAAGTACATCGACACACGGATTCAGGAGCGAGCACCTTTCCTCAACTTCAGCGTCGTTTCACCCACATTCACGTCGACATTGTAGGTCCCCTACCCACATCACAAGGACATTGTTACCTGTTTATGGACATTGACCGCTCCACTCGTTGGCCTGAAGCCATTCCCATGGAAACTGCGACATCCGCCTCATGTATATCTGCATTACTCTCAGGATGGATAGCAAGATTTGGTATCCCTGAGCATATTACTTCTGACAGGGGTACCACTTTCACCTCTCAATTGTGGACATCATTAGCGAATATCCTGACAACTGCCTACAACCCTGCTGCCAATGTAATGGTTGAACATTTTCATCGCACCTTCAAAGCAGCTTTGTTTATTCGCTGCAAGGATTCCAACTGGTTTACCCAGCTTCCCTGGGTCCTCCTGGGACTAAGGACTACTCCTAAAGATGCCCTGGACATCTCGGCAGCTGAAATGGTGTATGGCTACCCGTTCGTCGTCCTTGCCGAATTTTTTTCTTCTACAACCTCCTCCGACAATCTGCAGCGCATACGTCACGTCGTGGGAAAATTTACTTCATGCCGCCAGACTTCAAGCCCCTAGCGAAGCATCACATACCGACAGACTTGCACTCTGCAACGCACGTCTTCCTATGTAACGACACTGGCAAGCCACCGCCAACGCCCACTTACATGAGCCCTTTCCTTGTGATCCGACGCAATCTGAAAGTATTCCTACTAAACATTCGTGGCAAAGAAGACTGGGTCTCCATTGATCGTCTAAAACCTGCTTATCTCCTGCCACATGACCCGCCTACAGTTTATCTCTCTAGATCAGGGTGCCCTATTTAACATATACAGTATATCATTTTTAAGGGGGGGGGGGAGCCATGTACCACCTGTGTGTCACACGATCGTACATAGTAACATCATTTCTCCTCTTTGTATATATTATCCTTTGTATCTTCGCTCTCCCCTCGCACTGACAGCAACTTTTATTAACATGTCTGCCTATTCATTGTTAACTGTTATCAGAACCGGTTGCCAGTTGGTCAAGAGATGGCATGATTGTATTTTGTGCCCTTCTTGCCGGGACCTCTTGTGTATATATACCCGATGTGTCTATAATAAAGTACTCAATTGCTTTCATCCCACTTTTGAGTCACAACCTTCTCTTGGGTCGTCACAATATGATATATATATATATATATATATATATATATATATATATATATATATATATATATATATATATATATATATATATATATATATATATATATATATATATATATATATATATATATATATATAAACGAGTGGTATCTGGTTGCACCTATCTCTTGATGATCCTCTAATCCTTTTACAGTTGTACATATCTCTTTTATTGCCTCAGACTATGAGCCTGTGATATGCCCAGTAAGAAGTCACCTCTGAAGTGCTGCATTGTATAAGGTAAAACCAATAATTCATCCTTGAGTCTTAGCATCTTGTTTCACTTTCTGTTCTTATGCCGTGTCTATTGAAACACTGTTGAATAGCAGCTTGGATGATCTTCACACCATAAAGCTTCTTTTTTTTCTATGTATTTGTAAGCTGGTGGCTGATCAGATTTGTGTAGTTTCATCTAAGCAACATACACTGATGTATATTTGGCAAAGTTTTTCCTTCCTTCTAAAATGAAATATGGTACTGTCTCATACACGCTTTCAGGCGAAGATCAAAGTTTGCTTCTTGCTATGCTTTCAATATTTTGAGCATGATATGTACTGCATCCATGAAGGTGTCCAAGAAAGCGAAAGTAGCTGGCTGACTAACACCTGTTAACATCCTTGAACTTACGTAGGGAACCCGCCACATGTGACACATCTATGTATTCCACAATGATTTTCGATGAATGAGCGTCTTTTGCCCTCTGTCAGGCCTCTGCTGAAGATAGTTATATTTGGGACATTGCATCTATGATAAATTTTATCCCTCAGACAGACCTTGCTAGCTGTTTGCCTTGTAGCATTTGATGAGAAGTGGCACTGGCATACACACCAGTAACAGTGAGTAGGTCCATCAGCCCACCATCACCAAACAGCTTGTCGTTATTATTATTATTATTATTATTATTTTTATTATTACTTGCTACGCTACAACCCTATTTGGAAAAACAGGATGCTATAAGCCCAGGGGCCCCAACAGGAAAAATAGCTCTGTGAGGAAGGGAAAAAAGGAAAAATAAAATATTTTAAGAATAGCAACAACTTTAGAATAAATATTTCCTATATATAAATATTTCACTGGCAGTGAATGTCATGAGGAGATTCATACCTCCAACTTGCATAGTGACCCATCCAGACAAAGATTCAGATTTACTTCACAGTATTTCCTGTGCTTTTAAGTAAATCCATCGGTCTGCAGTAACGTGGGATTCTCTGAATTGCTCTCCCAAGGCCATTTGCTTTTGCAATGCTGTGTCTATGGTTGTCAAGTCAGTCGGTGATGCATGGATGAACGGCAAGCATCTAAGGTTTTGCAACTAGTATAGTTTTAACAGCAATCATAGAGTTGAAGCTGCTCCAGGCATGTGTTAACCTGCTGTGCCAGTTACCAGGTCAGATCTTTCTAACAAGCAGTATGGTGGGAATCACTCTGAGTATCAGCAGTTAGGATAGCAGCACTTGAAACTGATGCAAGTTCTAGCCTCTTATGTGGTTTATTGTAGTAGGAAAGATTTTTCTTTTCACATTCATTAACATGTGCCAGGAATTAAAGTTTTTGCTTCAGGTACTGAGGATCTTTGATATACTAATATGGCCAGTGCAAGGTCCGTGAACTTTCCATCAAGTGTGTCTTATTTCTAGTCAAAAATTGTCTCTGGGGGCATCAATGAATGACTCATCTGGGACCTTCAGTCCACGTGGTATGTAAACATATGTGCGAGAGTCATTAAGTTGTAACTGAGAGGCAAGGTTAATGCAACTAACTTTAATTCAACAGGATAGCAAAGTGCAATATAAAAGAAATTACCATTACAGTGTACGAGTGAGTGAAACGTGCGGTCCAAGACTAACCCCCTAAAAAAGTGAAATGGGGGCGTCCTGCTCTTGAGAGACGTATTGTAGGTGGGTCATATTTCATATTACAGGAGATACACATGTTTTAGGCGATCAATGGAGACCCAGTCTTCTTTACCACTAATGTTTATTAAGAAAGCCTTTGGATTGCGACTGATCTTGACGAAAGGGCGTTTTTAAGGTGTTAGTAGTGTCTTGCTAGTGTCATTGCACTAGAAAATGGGCTTTGTAGAGTGAAAATCTGTGGGCATGTTTTGCTTAGCTAGGGGGTTGTAAGTCTAGTGTGATGGAGTAAATTTTCCCACAACGTTTCATAGCCGCTGGAGATTGTTGGAGGAGGCTGGAGACAGAAAAAATTTGGCATGGGTGACCAGACATCAGGTAAGTCTTTACAAAGAGGAAATCAAAGCTAATTTGAGGGTGTGATGAAAACGTTCAACCATTCCATTGGTAGCAGGGTTGTAGGCAATTATTTGATGTAGGTTGATTCCCAGGAGATTCGCTAATGATGTCCACAATTTAGAGGTGAAAGTGGTACCCCTGTCAGAAGTAATATGCACAAGGATACCAAATTATCTTATCCACCCTGAGAGTAAGGCAAATGTACATGAGGCAGACATTGCAGTTTTCATAGGAATGGCATCAGGCCAACAAGTGGAGTGATCTATGACGGTAAACAGGTAATGATGTCCTTGTGCTGTAGATAGGGGACCTATGAAGTCGACATGAATATGGGAAAAACGACAATGAGGTTGAAGAAAGGGGCCCACCCTGAATCCATGTGTCGATGTACTTAATAGTTTGGTATGAAGTACAGGCATGGGCCTAATCCTTAGCATCCAAATGAACTTTATCTTTAGTAGCTGTGCAATAAATTGGTGCAAGGGATGTGGAAGGCATGTGGCATGGGAAAAGTGATAGTAACAGATATTGGTAAGGCATTCTTTACGTTGCAGAAGGCCTCTCCTTTAAGGGGACCCATTTCAGGTCTTTTGGCTTGCCCTTGAGGCAGGCATTTAGGGGGCAAGAGTGACGGCGATGGCTGGCAGGAAACGGAGATAAAAGTTGATCATGCCCAAGAATTCTTGCAGTGCTTTGACGGTCGATGACCTAAGGACGCTCTGAACAGCTGCTACCTTCTCATGAAGAAGGTGTACTCCTTGAGGAATGTTGTAATGCTCTAAGAACGATACTTTGTTGGTCCTAAGGGACCACTTGTCATACTGGACTGTATGGCTGTTCTGTTCTAGGTGGTCATGTACGATGCGTAGGTGATGGAGGTGTTTCTCTTTGGAGGAAGAGATCAAAAGCATGTCATCCACGTAACCAACACAGAAGGGGAGGTCGCCTAAGATGCCATCCATGAGGCATTGAAAAGTGGGGTGGGTATCACAGATCCGTTGGCAGCTACTTGGCTGTCATCGTCAAACTTAGACAGACTACTTTGTGTCCTGGAGAATAGCCTTGGCAGAAGAGACAGGCAAACACCCTTACCAAAAATTGCATCCCCCATACCTGCATCATGTAAAATGATTATTGACAGGGGAAGCCAATGACACAAGCAATTGTCTAGTTATGAGATTTTTGGCCATGGGGAAGCCAATGACTCGATGGCCTAGTTGCGAGTTTTTTGGCCATGGGGAAGCCAATGACTCGATGGCTTAGTTGCAAGTTTTTTGGCCACTGACAACTGTTCGCACATTTATTTGCAGTAGCCCCAAATCTGGAATGGTAGTAGTATAACGGCGGCCAATGGACGTCGATGAGTGGCTGTAAAGGTCATTGGTTGTGGTATAAGCGAGTGGTGAGTGGTGGGGGGATTTGTTGCCACTTCAGCACGTCTTGGGGTGGGCTTCTGTGTCCTATCGCATTCACGTTAGCTTCGGTCGAAGTTGAATAGTTGTCCTCTTTGCCAGGAATGGAGGCATTGATGGAGGTCATGTAGGTGGGAAAGTGGCTGTCCATAAGGGCGTTGACTTTGGTCATCAGGTCCTTAATGGGCAAAATATCGATATCGGGTATGGCAGCACGTATAGGTTCGGGTAAGCCGAAGTAGGTTCACCTAACGATGAGAGCCGTCTGTGGTGGGTTGCAGGCGAATGACACTGGTCATTTCCCTGAGGGTGAGGGAAGCTTTTGGCCCCCAAAAGTTGTTGAGAGCTGAAAAAACATGGCTGGCAATGGCGAGTACTGCTCCAGGAGGTATGTTTGAGGTTGTTATACGCTTTTGTAGTGTCCCCTTGTTCGCAAAGTCAATTGGAGATTTCTAGGGAAGTGTCTTCAAGGATTGCCGCAAGAATAGTGTTCTTTTGTGCTTGAATGAGTGATGCGCTTTTTACAAATCTGGACTTCGGCACGCTGGAACCAGGTGAACACTTCTCCGCTGGTGAAGAGCGGTAGTTTCATTGAGGCAACATGTGTTGAAGAGTCATGTTCGATGGGGTCATTGTAACATTAAGGCACAGCAGTGATGGGGAAGGCAGATGGAGCTGGTCCTACCTCTGGTGGTCACCAATGTGTGAGAGAGCCATTAGGTTGTAACTGAGAGGTGAGGTGAATGCAACTAATTTTATTACAACAGATAACGAATTTATATACAACAGGTTCCAGAAAATAATGTCCCAAAAATAAAAACAAAATAATTCATGAAAAGGAAGCTTTAAACGGGTTCTGTTAACTGTGAGGTGTAGAGCGAGACATACAGTAAAAAAGAAAATACTGTTACAGTGTACAAGCGTGTGTGAAACACGTGCAGTACACACCTTTTAACTGTACCCATTGAACTTCTGCCACAGAGGTAAGAAACCATAGTTTTTCATCATAGGGTACAGAATATCCCAGACTATGCAACACGTCTATCGGCATCCTGCTACTGATATCATAATGCAATTGGAGTGAAAGTCCGAGGGTCAATGTGGTGTGGATATTCTGAGCTATTATATTGTAACATACAGCTACAACATGCAGATCTGCTTCTGCCGCTGAATGTCCATTGGTAGCGATTGTCTTTACTATTACCTATGCATCATCATTCGGTGTCATGTGGATGAAGTCATATAGGACACTGGGCACAAACTTTTTGCAATGCTCAATTTAAAACCCTGCTGTAGATACATAAGAATTAGCTGATACTTCTATGTCAGTCAGAGCTTTTCTCAGTATTCCAGCTCCTCTTGGCAAGATGAACATCTCATCCATTGTATCCATTTCTATTCAACAAAACTCTGCTGATTCCTGTTCTTCATCTTTCTGTAGCATTTCAGCCTGTAGCCCTGCTGCTTTTCAGAGGGCTTAATGAACTGGAAGATTCCTTGAGCAAATAAAATCTGATAGACCTGGATGATGCAAGAGAGAGAGAGAGAGAGATTGCTATGATAGTGTTTCTGGAGCCATTGTTCCAGCATCCATGATGAGTATCTCTGAGCCTTTTCATGTGAAACCCCATGTTTTTCCAGAAGGCTGGTGAATCTTGATCTTATATTTACCAGTGTTGGGACTTGTTTTGTACTGGAAAGCTCTTGCAGCTTTTCCCTACTAAAAATCATAAATGCCTTTTCAAAAGCTGTTGACTGAGTTGTGTCTCCCTTGACAGATGCCAATCGAGTATTTCTGTTGGAAAAATAGTGTGAGTAGCATAAGCGGTGGTACTTTCCATCAAAGTTAAACAAACCATAAGACAGCAATCAGAGATGCACTACTTCATCTCTCCTTCTCTCAGTTGCTTCAATGATTTTTGTATGGGTGTACTGATCTGTGTTAGTATACACTGGTGTTCATTTTTCTGTGTTTATCAGTTAGGCATGTCTCAGCTGAGCCACACATGAAGCAGTGTTCCCTGATATTGAAACTAGAAGTGTCCTGTAGGCTCAGTCTTCTTGGTTCATTTGTCCTGGATGTGTAGCTACTACAAGATGGCAGTTGGTTTGCTGTCGTATACTGCAGATTTGTTTGTTTGACACCTTACATTGCTGGCTGAGAATTTCATCTCTCAGTGGTGCTGGTAACTAATGCACTTCATCATTCCGCAAGTTCATTACATCCAGTACAGTATGTACTCCATCTGAAGTTGGATTCCTGACAGCTAGTCCCTTTGAACTTCCCTGGATAGGTTTAAAGCAAATGATACAGCTATCTTCATCAGCAGATCGACTTCTTTTGCTACAAGGTGAAAATCCATGATGTACTTCATTGTAATTGACAAGTTGAGCTACTGATTTGGAAAACAAAAAATAATTCCACTTAGCACAATATGGTAACAGGAAAAGGTGTTACAAAGCCTATTAAATAGTACAGTGTAATCCATCAGCTACTCCCGTCATCAGTGTCTTTCACAAAAATCTCTTATCAAAATAGATTATGTGGCATTAAAGATGATCTAGTTATATACTATCTAACATTACAGAGACTAATGTATGGATGTCTCCTCACTGCAGTAGCTGCAAATAAAAAACATTTTCCATATCATTGTAACAATGATTCACATTAATGGTAAAAATCTGCAAAATAATACATACTGTATACTTTTCTGGCCAGATAACAATTACCATGAAATTGTTATGTATTGTCGGGAGCCCATACCATTGTCATTAAAATTGGCCCACAGAGTACATCTGCCACCAAAGTAAATCATTATAAGCATACATTTCCTACATCTTTAACATTATTCTTTCGAAAATGTGCATTGCGTTATTTTTTTCTACGGGGTTTAAGGAAATTAGACCACTTTTCAACTTTCGCCCACACCCAACTCAGCTTCCGGTTTTGGACGTCCTGCATCACACCTAACTACCAGCAAATTCCGATATTCATGTACCAGAATATTATGATAAAACCTACGATAGCCTGGGAATATGGGAAACCTCCGTCGAGGAAAATAAAGACGAAAAGACGGGCGCTGGATCAAAATGAATCATCGATATGTGACGACAGAAGAAATTTACAAACTACCCACCCAGATGGGCACACCTAAAGGCCGCGTCCCACAGAACTTTGGATGAAACATGAATGAATACAGGATGCTAATTTTGCTGGTTTCCAGCCATTCGCAGCAAAAGACCATTTTTTTCCGCAATACTGTGCGAATATGAACCGTAATAATGACACATGTATTGAGAATTTGTGGCTGATGAATTACGAACAAAAGTGGGAAGCATTGCGGAACCCGTCCGGGGGATTAAAAAATTCTTGTTTGTTGTATCTCTGCATTTTCGGTGAACATTATCTTAGTTTTACCTCATATTAATTTTTAGGCCTTACATTTCTGCTTTTTCTATTCAAATTATCTATCAACTTTTGCAATTCCATCCATAATTCACTATATATATATATATATATATATATATATATATATATATATATATATATATATATATATATATATATATATATATATATATATATATATATATATATATATATATATATATATATATATATATATATATATATATATATATATATATATATATATATATATATATATATATATATATATATATATATGTATATATATAAATGTATATATATATATATATATATATATATATATATATATATATATATATATATATATATATATATATATATATATATATATATATATATATATATATATATATATATATATATATATATATATATATATATGAATGTATATATATATATATATATATATATATATATATATATATATATATATATATATATATATATATATATATATATATATATATATATATATATATAAGAAAGGTGATAACAATATCATCATCCTCTAATACAAATTTTATATCTATCGTTTTGCATAGTATTACAATTACTGCATGCTTTGCAGTACTACTTAGAATAAATGTAACGAAAATATACACGCAAAGTCCCTTTCCATTCATAGAATTTTAACCATAACATTCATTTCCATGCAGATATCGAAATTTCCTCACGAGCAATAATGCCCTAAGGATTGACTGGCTTTCATGTCTTCTTGGTATACTTGTACATAGGAGGGACTTTTGAAATATTCTTATTAAGAGAAATGAGGGCATATCATCGTTAATAAAGCAGCGTTTCCCTAACAACTTAATAATAGTCTTACTTCATTGATATAAATATCCGTATTGAATTTGGGTATTATTGCCTTGGAAATCTATTTATTGAGTATTTTCCATGATATAAACAATTTGAATATTGGGAAATATAAACCCTCAAACATAGTGTCTGTACCATGGTCTTCATCCACTGTCTTGGTGCAGAGTTCTCTTGCTTGAGGGTATAATTAGGCACACCAATATCTTATTTCTCTTTCTCTTTCAGTGTTTTTATAGTTTATATATGAAAGATCTATTTTTCTATTGTTATTGTTCTTTAAATATGTTACTCAAATTGTGCATTACTTGCCTTGTATTTTTATTTATATCCTTGTTTACATTCCTCACTGGGCTATTTTTCCATGTCGAAGACCTTAGACTTATAGCATCCTGCTTTTCCAACTAGGGTTGTAGCTTTGACTGTAATAATAATAATAATAATAATAATAATAATAATAATAATAATAATAATAATAATAATAACTTATCCTTTCATTTCTTTGTAGATTTTTTAGAATGACTCATGCGAACTCAATTTTCTTCAAAATTGCCATAAGTTTCTAGACATCACCTCCATTTAATAGTCCATAGTTGTAAAGACATTTAGATTTTGTTTTACTTTTTAATAGAAAGTATAAATGCCTTGATGATGGTTGTTCTGCGATAAGTTAGGGGCTTGAAAATATACAAGATTTTCAGTAGACTTCTGAATGAGGTAGTTGGGTATTTTATCTTAGAAATGCAATGACAATGGAGTCCATTTAATGTCAGTATTTAATAAACGATGAAAATATTATTGAAATATACTATGCTAGTTCCACCCGGGACAGCTATGGAAATGCATCTGAGAAAATTACAAGATGTTTGCATCCCCTTTCGCAAATACTTACGCTGAATGACAATTGACGCAAGTCCAGTTTTGGCTCACTTATATATACAATCTTGGGTTACCGATATCCAATTGCTATTGGTTCGCAAATTATACGCTGTGTATCTGGAATGCATTCATATAATTCGTAGTAATTCGTGGTATGGATGTGTTAGGTATATATTCGGTATACAGTTATTACACGATACATAAGCTCATATTCCGCTACAAACTCGCAATTACCCATGAAATGCAGATGAAGACCGAACAGCGAATACCAGCGAATGTGTTGCGTCTGAATTACATATGTATCGAGTATGAGATTCGAATGTATTACGAACGCCCATCCGCAACCAAAATGTTGAGCAGTTGAAAATCTTGGGAGCGGAAGAAGTAACCAGTGCGGATGCATTATGAAGGTTGACCAACTGATTACAGCATGAATCACGAATAATGAGTATATTTAGCGAATATCGTTTGCTATTCTGTCGCAATTCACCCTGAAGCCCTGTGGGACACGGCTTTAAAAGAAGAGAGAGAGGAACCAATGTTAAATAATGCACCTAAGAAGAGGAGAAACGCTACGGTCATCCACTCAAGGTTCCACAATAGTGACTGGAGCAACTATAAACTACATAACTATAACGCTAAAAATATTGAACTTAATTACAGTGTTTAAAAGATAGTCAATATGGAAACAAATCCATTTATATATAAAAAAAGAACTACATATGAAAACACAAGGTATTGCTGACCAGGATAAAAATATGAATACAATAATAATACTACGGACTAAAAATAATAAACATAAACGAAAATAACAAGATATATTCAATGCTAAGTTTTGAATATAACACTCTCTCTCTCTCTCTCTCTCTCTCTCTCTCTCTCTCTCTCTCTCTCTCTCTCTCTCTCTCTCTCTCTCTCTCTCTCTCTCTCTCTCTCTCTATCCAATTTTGAGTGACTTGATAATAAAAGCCTTACATGCACGCACACACACACACACACACACACATATATATATATATATATATATATATATATATATATATATATATATATATATATATATATATATATATATATATGTATATATGTATATATATATATATATATATATATATATATATATATATATATTTATATATATATACTGTATATATATATATATATATATATATATATATATATATATATATATATATATATATATATATACTGTATATATATATATATATATATATATATATATATATATATATATATATATATATATATATATATATACATATACATATATGTGTGTGTATATGTATGTATGCATGCATGTATGCATATAAACCATTTGTAAATGTATTTTTTATGCTATTAATAAGTAAAATTAGTCTACCCATATGTGATATGGTTCATCTTCGTTACCAAGGTATAAATTTCACCAGGAAATTAAAATATAAGCCCATACCTTGCAATTTACATAACAGTCCTTGGTAAAATCAATTATAGGGAGGGAACATTATTGTAGCCTTCCCTCCTGGGATTTCATAGCTCATATAAAGATAAATGAAGCAAAGAAATTGAATATCACATCAATTCTGCATTTATTGACGATATGGTATATTCAGTTAGACATAAATAGTGGTCAAAAATTTGATTGTTGTGATAGTGTATTAGACAATGCATGGGGCTTGTCAATTCTTTTTTTTTCCATAACAAAGATACGTTTATCTTAAAAAAACCTGCTTTTACTACCGTATAGAAATAATTTTAGAAATATCCTCAAAAAAGGCTTTGAAGTAAATGTATAATTTAGTAAAGATAATACAGTGAAAATGCAAATCTAAAAAACTCTTCGGATAATGGATGTGTGTATTAAGTCTTATGTAAGTCTTATAATTATATTTGCAATAATGAAACTGAAATTATTAAAAAAGGGAATAAAAAAGCAATAATATCTGTAAGAAGTATAAGGTGTAATTTTCATTACGGTCAATATTATCCTTGATCAATATTATACTTGGAATGGAAGTAAAACATCATTATTCTTCCAAACAAATATGAAAAATTCATAGATGTAAAGCTTTGGTGGTTTGCCTTGTAAACATCTGCAAGGGAAAAAGATAAAATCTTTTCAGTAAGCGAGGTTTATGCCCTTCATACTCAAGAGAGCACTTAAATTTTTTATTATTTTTCGAAATGATTTAATTTTTTTTCGTAATGTCACACTAGCATACTTGATGAAAATCTCCATCACTATATATTATTTCGCATGAAAATGTTTCAAACTAGTTAAAGATGAAAATTCTCTCTCTCTCTCTCTCTCTCTCTCTCTCTCTCTCTCTCTCTCTCTCTCTCTCTCTCTCTCTCTCTCTCTCTCTCTTGACTACCTAGTGCTTGCACAGCAAATCGCATGTAGCATTGAAAAGTATATATTTTACTTTTTTTTCGTTATCAGCTTTCCAACTGGTTCAAAAAATTCCTTCTCTAATTTCAACTTTGTTTCAAAATGAACTTTAGTTCAGTGCAATATGTCTGAATAGGCCCCTTAGAATAATGCTAAGGTCATCTATGCGCTTAAACGAAGTTTTCTTAATCATAGGAAAGCGACGTAAATTAACGTTGAGTTTCCAGTCCCAAGACAAGAAACTTCATTTGCGTGGGTTGATCAAACAAACCACCTCATATCCTCTAACAAAGTTTGATCTAGGATTCTTTCAAGCCAAAGGTACGGTTGCTGGTAATTTCCCTTACGTCAGAAACTCCTAAGTTCAGATGAGAAGTTATCTCCACTGAGAGTATCCTGAAATTTCTTCGGCGGAATGAATAAAATAAATAGTAACCCAGTGTAAGTTATTCTGCTTTTACTAGTGGAAATGCTCGAAGTTTTGCGCCTTCCGTTGGAAATAACAGGTAAGATTAATAACAAACTCCAGAGAGAGAGAGAGAGAGAGAGAGAGAGAGAGAGAGAGAGAGAGAGAGAGAGAGAGAGAGAATGTTATATTAAAAGTTTAGCATTGAATATCTCTTGTTTTTTTCGTTTATATTTATCATTTTTGGTCCGTAGTATTATTATTGTATATACATTTTTATCCTGGTTAGCAATACCTTGTGTTTTCATATGTAGTTTTTTATATAAATGGATTTGTTTTCGTGGTGACTATCTATTAAACACTGTAATTAAGTTTGATATTTTTAGCCTTATATCTATGTAGCTTATACTCGTTGCAATACCACTGTCCAAGTGTTTTATCATTGTCACTTTATACCCTTGGCCATGCTTGCTCCTCTTGCAGAAGAAATCTGACTTCCCAGGACCAGTTTAAATGAAACTTTAGGATACTGTAATATATATATATATATATATATATATATATATATATATATATATATATATATATATATATATATATATATATATATATATATATATATATATATATATATATATATATATATATATATATATATGTGTGTGTGTGTAAAGGCCTCAGACATGTCCTTAGTTATGTCTAGGATTTAGCCATTTTCACCACAATGCTGCCCACAGCGGAATGGTCATGGTGGGAGACTTTTGTCTGAGCGCTCACAGGAAACCAACCTAGTATGGGTGGCCTGACTAATACAATTTTTCTGATCTTAGCAAGACAAACTTTCACCACGTTAAGTTGTCTGTGTGTATAAATATTATTTATTTACCAGCCACCCATTGAAGTACAACTCTTAAAGAGTTATTGCATCCTTTGACTGCGTAGATACTACTTTATCAGATCACACTGGTTATGGATTACTTTTCCCTTGCCTTCACATAAACTGATTAGTCTGGCTTAATCTTTACACATTCTTCTCATTCTCCATGTACCTGACAACACTAAGTTATCCTTAAAACTATTCTTAATCTTGGGGGTTAACTACTGCAATATAATTGTTCAGTGTCTGATTTCCACTTGGTATGGGTAGAAGAGAGACTTTACTTAGAGTATGTAACTCTTCTAGGGGAAGGACACTCTAAAGTCAAAACATTGTTTTCCAGTTTTGGGCAGTCCCCTACCCCTGTACCATGGTAGGACACAGATGCTTACCCTGGGATGTGCCGGAGCGCAACAAAGCTGCCCACCACTCGCCACTCGCTCACTCCCCAACCAACAACCTCTACAGCCACTTACTGATGCCCATTAGCTGGAGATTTAGAGCTGCTGCGAAGATTCGTGCGAACAGTTGTCTGTTGCCAAAAAACTTGTAAATGGGCCATCGCTTCTGGTGGTGGTCTCCCATGTCACAAATGTTTTCATTTTACAAGCTGCATGTATGGTTGTATGATATTTGGTAGACAAGGGTGCTTGCTGTTCTCTTTTACCAAAGCCACTTTCCGGGTCACAGCGTAGTCTGTCTAAGCCTACCATCTTCTACCTGGTAGCTGGTAACGTATCTGCGTTCTCCACCCACAGTTACAAAAACCTCACATTGTCATTTGCAAATGCCAATCATCATTGGAAGTTTCTCGTTGCCGACGTCACATTGCCAATCCTCAGTGTTGATATCCTCTCCACCACCTGGTTGATGTTGCTCACCGACAGTTAGTCAATGCAGACTCTTACTCCTCAACATCTCTTCAACCCAGCCCCTTCGACCTTACTCTCCACATTAGCGCACCCACGAATATTACGGCTACCTCCTCGTATCATAACCGGAAGTATTCCATCCACAACTTCACCAAACGCCCAAAGTTCCTGCCAAACACGGTATTTATCACCATATCTAGATCACAGGTACCCAGTCTACAAGCTCCTCTGGTAATCTCCAGCGATTTCGTCTCATTGTTAGAAAATTTACTCCATGCTGCCAGACATTCAAGCCGCCAGTGAAGCAACACACACCGACAGATCTGCACTCACCAACTTATGTTTCCCTGTGGAATGAGACTAGCAAGCCCCTGCTAATGCCCCTCACACGGGCACTTTCCTTGTGATCTCTCATACGCCGAAGGCTTTCTCAAGTATCATTCATGGCAAAGAATACTGGGTCTCCATTGATCACCATAACTGCATATCTCCTGCCAGATGACCAGCCTACAGTACGCCTCTCTAGAGCAGGGCACTCTATTCCACATGTATGTCATTTTTAAGCTGGTGACCATGTACTTTTATATGTTTCATACAGGCTCATAGGCTTTAAAGGTTTTGCATTTTATCTTATCACTTGCTGTATCTTACACTGATAATAAACCCAACTGTATATGCATGTTTTATTTTATTTGAATTTTTGAGACGTTCTTGTCCTGGTAACGATAATCTGGAAAGTTTTGTTTCACCAAGTTGTATTTCACCACAAAAAAACAGGCAGTCGTGGTGGTTGTGGGTATGAATAACAAATTCTGTCGTCATGGCTTTGCTGATTTTTCACTCTTCATTACAGATGAAACTTGATGTCTGTCTAATAAAGTTTAGTTGCATGCACCTTGCTTGTCAGTTACAACATAATTGCTGACTCACATAATTTGTTCTGGATCCTCCTAAATTTCTTACACCACACTAGATTTTCCCCATATCATACATCGCATTAGATCTGTATGTGGCCTAGAAGATTCATTAGAAATCACAATTAATTTGATTGATATGATTGAGCAATTTCATAACAATAACTTAATGATAATAATAGATATAAATACTCTATTACTATCCATATCACATTAATGATTTCAAGCTTCTAAGACCTACTTAATAATCCTCCCTTCGAGAGATTATGCCTGACAGGTATTCTTATGGACATCGATAATTTAGCTCTGATAGTTTGACAGATCATTAAGCATTTTAAATTATAACCATGTTTAATATATTTGTTCTGCATCTTTTGGATTTAGCGAATTTTTCAGGCATAAATGAAAAGTAATGTTAGTGGGAGAAGGATTTCCTGAGAGAATCTGAATCTTTGCCTGACTAGATTTCAATTACGAGAATTATTAGTGATGAAATGATAATTTAGGAAAGAAAGGGATTATTTAATAGATAGATTTAAAAAGGTGAAAAAATAGGAATCGTGCAACAAAGTATTTAGAAGAGTTTTTGATGACTGAAAATGCATGGGTTTTAAAGAACACGATGCATTTCATTAATGGAAGTGATTATGAAGAAAATTTATTTTAATCCTCTTAGTAAGATTAAATCGAAGAGTAAGTAGTATGAAGTGGCTAGATATATACGTTATCATTATGTAGTTGGAAGGAAAGTGATAATAGAAAGGATATTACACAAGAGAATTAAGAGTGTGGCTGTTAACGTATTTCAGAAAGGTGACTTTGATAAGATGGCTGTTAACATAATTCAGTAAGGCGACTTTGATAAGAACGATGTGGGGATAGTGTGGCAAAGTAACTGTTAGTTGTTAACAGAGAGGCGATTGGAATGCAAGAAACCTTTATTGAACAGATACCGTGCTTATTTACAAGCAGTTCCGAGCTAGAATGTCACAAAAATCCAAACAAACTAAAATTTGCGAAGCCAAGCTAATTTCAGGTTGTTCTGTTATCAATGTAGGAGCGAACGAGAGATAAAAAAAATTGCATTACATAGTATTGGCGTGTATGAAACACGTGGGGTACATGGCCCCCACCCTAAAAAAGACATGCACATGTAATAAGGCACCCTGCTTTAGAGAGGCTAACTGTAAGCAGGTCATCTTGCAGCAGATACACAGGTTTAAGAGGATCAATAGAGACCCAGTCTTCTTTGCCACGAATGTTAAGAAGGCCTTTGGTGAGCGACGGATCCTGAGGAAAGGGCCCGTGTAAGGGTGAGTCAGTGGTGGCTTGTTAGTGACACTGAGCTGGAAGATCGTAAATCTTTCATTATGTAGTTGCTTCACTGAGGTTTGAAAGTTTGCCTGCATGGAGAAAACTCTCCCACAACGTATAGTAGGCGCTGTAGATTGTTGGAAGAGGTTGCAGACGGAAAAATTCAGCAGGGATGATCAACGGGTTGCCTTTCACCATTTTAGCTGCCGAGATGTGCAGGGTATCCTTAGGACTGGTTCTTAATCCCAGGAGGACCCATGGAAGCTGAGCAAACCAGTTGTAGTCATTGCATCAGGACATCAAAGCTGCTTTGAGGGTGAGATGTTGACACTAAACCATTATGTTGGCTGCAGGGTTGTAGGCGGTTGTCTGATGTAGGTGATGCCCACAAGATTCACCAATGATGTCCACAGTTGAGAGTTGTAAAGGGTACCCCTGTCAGAAGTAATATGCTCAGGAATACCAAATGTTCCTCTCTACCAAGAGTAAAGCAGATATATGTTAGGCTGACATTGCAGTTTACTTGGGAATGGCTTTAGGCTAACAAGTGGAGCAGTCAATGGTGGTAAACAGGTAACGATATCCTTAGGATGTGGGTAGGGGACCTACTATGTGAGCAAAATGATGCTAAGGTTAAGTAAAGGTGCCCACTCCTGAATCCGTATCAACGTACTTTTGAAGTTGGGCATGAAGTACAGATGCAAAGCCAATCGTTGGCATGCATAGTGAAGCCGTGCCAAATGAACCTCGTCTTCAGCAGACGATCAGCGCGAGGGATGTGAGAGGCCATGGAGGAAATCAAATACCTACCAAGGCATGGGAATAGGCTCACTTGTTGTGGTCTACCAGTACTGACGTCACAGAGGAGGGTGGCATAGGAGTTGTCGAGGGATGTGCAAGATATCTTACTGTATATGCTTTGTATTCTGTATCTTTTTGTTGGGCTTCTGCTAAGGCATTATAATCCAATCCCAAGTGAATGGTGGTAAATGTATTTCTTGACAGGACATTGGCAACATGATTAATTTTCCCAGGGACGTGTTGAATGGTACAGTTGTATTCAAGTACAGCTGCACACTGGAGAGATGGTTCCATTGATGCGCAGACTATTTGTCAGACTGCTGAGTGAAGGCATGACCCAGAGGCCTGTGGTCTGTGTGAATGATGAAGGGTGTACTATTTAAGGAGTCGTGAAAATGATGGACAGCTGAATGCACCAACAGTAATTCACGGTTGAAGGTGGAGTAGCTGGATTCTGTCTTGGACAGTTTTCTACTGAAGAAGGCTAATGGGTGTGGCAAGCCATTGACGACCTACACGAGTACTGCACCAATAGCAAAAAGGGCATGTAGCATGGGAAGTGAGATCAACTGCAGTTCATTTGTGTTGCAGAAGGCTGCCGTTTGAAGGGGACCTCACTTCAGATCTTTTGACTTGCCCTTGAGGGAGTCATAGAGGGGGGCGGGGTTAAGCGTGGCAGTGATGGCAAGCAGGAACGAGTTATAATAGTTTATCATACCGAAAACTTCTTGTAGTGCGTTGATGGTCGAGGCCATGGAAAAGTTCTGAACAACTGCTAACTTTTCAGGGATGAGGTGGACGCCTTCAGGAGTGATTCGATGCCCTAAGAATGTAACTTTGTTGGAGCTAGAGGTACACATCATACCGAACTACAAGGACATTCTGTTGTAGGAGGCCGAGAACGATGCGGATGTGACAAAGGTGTTCCTCTCTGGAGGAAGAGAACACAAGTATGTCGTCCACGTAACATATGTAGAAGGGAAGGTCCTATAAGACCCCATCCAAGCACCGTTGAAAAGTTGCTCCAGCATTATTAAGGCTAAAACAGGACTTTTTAAAGGTCTATGTTCTGAAGGGGTTGTGATGTCATCTTGGTTCATATGCACCTAATAATACCCCTTCAATAGGTTGAACGTGGTGAACACCTTTGCTTTGTGCAAGTAGCAGGCAATATTTAGCAGGGGGTAGCGATTCGGTTCTGTCTGCATGAACAGATGCATGTAATCATAAGATCGCAGGGAGTAATCCTTCTTCAGGACAGTGTGAAAGGGCGACGACCATGGACTTAAGGCCTTTTTTGCAAAGGCCAATTTCCTCCATTTTAGCAAACGTTTGTTTAGTGGCTCCCAAATGAGCAACTGAATCTGGCAAACATTGTGCGCCCGGATATCTTGATATTGTGATAGATACTGTGCTTGGCAGAAACCAGGAGCATTTGGCGAAGTACTGGACGGAGAACTTCTGAGTACGAAAGCCTCCGTGGGTGTGCTAATGTAGTGTGAGAGATCAGAGGGGACTAGTTGAAGAGGTGTTGAAGAGTACGAGTCTGCTTTGCCGAATTGTCGATGTCCGACATCAACCAGGATGTGGAAACGCGAGAAAATCTGCACCAAGTAGTGGCAATGTTTCGTCGGCCACTAGGAATTTCCAATGGTATTTGGTACTCCCAAGCGATACCGATTGTCTCTTACCCATGGATGGGTGTTTCGAATCTATTGGCAGCAACCAGGCTTACATCAGCAGGGAGTCACTTTGGTAGAAGGGAACGGCAAGCACCAGTGTTTACGAAAATCACCCATACCTGCATCATGTGAAATGAAAACATTAGTGACAAAGTAGGCCTCTGCCACAAACGATGGCCTACTTACATGATTTTTGGCCATGTATGAAAAAAAGATTAATGACAAGGAAGGTCCCCACCACAATTGATGGCCTTTTTACACGTTTTTTTGGCCACTGACAACCATCTGCACATTTCTTTGCAGCAGCCCCGAATCTGGAGTCTTAGTAACAGGACTGTGGATGAGAGGTCATTGGTTAGGGGATGAGAGAGGGTTGGCATATGTGGGTGGTGGGCGCCTTTGTTGTTGCTCTTGCATGTCAATGGGCGGGTGTCTGCTTCTTACTGCATTCACATCGCCATCGGTCAGTGTTGATGGAGTCTTGAAGGTAATAAAGTGGTTGTCCATAAGGGCGTGGAATTTGGATATCGTCTTTCATTGGCAAAGTATCGACATCGGGAATGGCGGCGGGTATAGGTTTTGGTAGGCGTTGTACCTAAAGGGCACGAATTGAGTTCACTTCCTGAAGAAAGCATGGTTATTTTCCAGAGGTTGAGGGAAGCCTTTTGGTCCCCCAACGGCTGTAGAGAGAGCTGAAAAAGATTGGCTATTCGGGCAGCTAGTGAAATGAGTACTGCTTCAGGAGGTATTTTTTGAGGGCCTCGTATTTGAGCTTCCCATAGTCGCAAAGCCAATCGGATCTTTCTGTGAAAGTGTCTTCGGGGACCTTACAAGGACATGGTCTGCTTTGCTGCTCCAGCAAGTCACACCTTTGCTGTGACACTGAACTTCAGCGTGCTGGAACCAGTCGAACACTTCTCCAGTGACGGAGGATGTCAGTTTCATTGAGGTGGCTTGTGTCAAAGAGTCAGGTTCGGTGGGCGTCATTGTAAAAAGGGCAGGGCGAATGGGTGGCCGAAAAAGACATCGTGGAGTAGTTACTATGGTGGTCACCAATGTGGCAACGTAACTGTTGTGTTAACAAATAGGCAAGGCAAATGTAAGTAACCTTTATTCAACTGATAATGAGCTTATATACAAGACTTCCGAGCAAGGATGTCGCAAAAATTCAAACAAACTGCAATTTGAAAAGGCAACCTTAAGCAGGTAGTACTGTTTTCAGTGTGGGAGCGAGTGAGAGATAAAAGAAAAACAATAACATTTTATTGTATGACCATACATGAAACACATGCGGTACAATAGTACACAAAGAGATGGTTGAACAACTGGCCAAGGTTAAAGATAGCGCAGCGGGAGTTTACAGATATGCAGAACTCAATGATGGTATAGCAGAGTATTGTGTATATTTAGGGGGATAATGGGGAAATATGAAAGTGAATGAATACTAAAAAGGGATCGTGTATCATGAACTTGGAAAACAACAGATATATCTATGCAGAGAATCACAATTAGAAATGTGTAGTAAAAGAAAAGTGTTAAATAACAGTTGTCACAGACTGAAAATATACTGGATAGTCTGACCATATATTCAAGAGATTAAGGAAGTTGAACTTAGGAGAGTTAAGTTCGGAAAAAAAGGATTAAATTTCATTAACGTTCTTAGAGTTACGTTATATCTGCTACAATGGAAGTAAAGCAATATAGATATTAACATTTCATTGGTTAAGAAGAGTTTAAATATGTTATCTCTCTAATGTTTGTTTGATTAACAGCTTGCAATGAGGTTAAAGAATTGGGAAGAATCTAGTTTCTAACAATTTGTATAGCGTATGTCTTTAGTTTAGTTGGTGAAAACATTTGCTTTGTTATGTTATAGCATAGTAATTGTATCTTGCAAAGTAAATTAAGGAATATTTTCCTTACTTTTTTTGACGTAAAAAATGTGAATGGATTTCTAAATAAAAAAGATGGTTTTCCTTACGGAAATTTTTGTTTCCTTAATTTGTTTGCTGAAAGTATAGTTATTCTTAATGTAAATTTTGTATATACTGCACACACACACACACACACACACACTATATATATATATATATATATATATATATGTACACATTATATATATATATATATATATATATATATATATATATATATATACATATACATATACATATATACACACACACACACACATATATATATATATATATGTATATGTATATATATATATATATATATATATATATATATATATATATATATATATATATAATATAAATCTATTACATATATATATATATATATATATATATATATATATATATATATATATATATATATATATATATATATATATATATATATATTGTGTATGTTTGTGTACAGTATATACAAAATTTACATTAAGAGTAACTTACTTTAAGCAAACAAATATATGTATATATATATATATATATATATATATATATATATATATATATATATATATATATATATATATATATATATATATATATATATATATTAAAAATTTATATTTTCACTCACAGGACATTCGAAATATCAATTTAATGTAAGTTCTTATTTTTTACTGTAGCATATATACAACTTTCGTTATACTTTTTTTTTTCGAAACTTCTCCAATTTATATTGTGAATATCCATTGACAAAAGAGAAATCTCAGTAACTGCTATCTTCTGATTTAACTAACTTAAAACATTAAAAAAGAAAAGTAATAGATATTTAGTTATTCATGTAATCAGTTTCCTGCTGCGAGTTGATATATCAGCAAATACATCTTCCAGAAAAATTATATTTTATCACCGTGGACTATCATGTAAGGGAACTCGGCTCAAAACGAGGAAATTTCATGATACCGAGGATACCGCAACCATCAATTTGAGTACGTTAATCATCCATCATAAAACAGCTGAGATGAGCGCTTTAGATAACTCCCCCCAAATAAAGTAATATCTCTTTGTGAAATAATAATAGGTTTCGATTCTATGGTTTTAAAGGTTGTATTGTTTTACTCATACTAAGGAATCTTTTGTTTATGGAAAACTTCTGGAATCAGTAGACATGTCTTCGTTTTCAACAAGAGGAGTTCTTTCATTGAAACAAAATTTTGTTTCTGTTTATTAAAACAAATTATATTCGGCTATATATTTTCTCTTTTAGATATGTCCTTATTAAGAAATAATTCCTTCAATACAATCACATAATTTATCGTTTTCGACAGATGTGTTGGATAATTTATAATAACTATATTATGTTTATTTGACTCTCCATTACTCTAACTAAGTAAAGAAGACCTAAACTATTTACTGTACAGATGTAAATTATTTAGACGTCATCCACAAGTTAGATTTGTTTCTTCGTCTTCTTTAATCTAATACCATTAAATTCATTCTTAAGTAACTATACGTTATGCAAATTGAAGTGTTCTTATTTATGGAAGCTGGCCTACCTTGTCTTTATTTTTGTTGAAATTTAATTTTAAGATACCTCGTCTCCCATCTCCTTCTGATAGTAGCTTTATGTATTTCGGATAAAGGATGGTTTAAAGTTTCACATCGACGTTATGTTAGAAGTTATCTCTCTAAAATAGTTCTACTTGAACGACAACTTATTGAAACGGCTAGAACATATTTTCCTTAAAAAAAAAAAAAAAAAAATAAAATAAATAAATAAATAAAAATAAAAGAAAGTATCCCATTGCCGAATTTTTTTAGTTCTGATATGAAAGGAATGAAGATGATATTATTGTTACTATTATTTTTATTATTAATAGTATTGTTATTATCATTATTATTATTAATATCATTACTATTAATAGCGTTATTATATTATTATAATATTTTTATAATTATTATAATTATTTTATTATTATTATTATTATTATTATTATTATTATTATTATTATCATTATTATTATTGTTATTAATATATGGAAAGTCATAATCCTTTTCCTGTCGAGTATTGTTGAATGATGCGCATGTAAGAGGCTCTTGGAAATTTGGAAATACTGGTGGAATGTATGTCTAAATTAAGGGAAGTATACATGAATAAAAGAGCATGACAATGATTCTTCAGTCTATGATTAAGAATTCTAGGGACATAACACCACTTAGAGTACCAGGGATGTGAACAGAAGGATTTGTTGAAAAAAAAGGAGATAAATGATCAGACAATTGATGATGGAAAGAGCGAGAATGACTGAGTTTGTAAAACAAATGAATGAAAAGGATATATGTGAAGATAGAAAGACTAGAGGCGATTTTTGTCTTTATGGGTCTATAAAAAGGATTTGTTTTAGGAGATCAACAGAAGGACTGGGAATGTAGGTCAACTCGTGCATACGGATTTTAAAAGGATTAATATGTTCTGATGATAGAATGTGGGTCGGAGAATGTAGAGAGAAACTACTGCGACTAATTGAAAGTTAATTGTAATTGGGGGAGTTAAATATTTGAAATATTCAGGAGTAAGAGTTAACTTTATTGGGGTAAATATAAAGAAAAAAATGGTGCACTGATGTGTGACCCCAGCTGTAGAGTTGTATTTCGGATTCCCAAAGCTGAAATAGGTAAGTGGATTAATTGACTAATTTTCCTTTATGAAGGTAAATTGTAAGTGTCTAGTACTTAATGAAGTTAAAGCTTTTGCAATTAATATCTTGTACAGTATTTTTATGTAAAGTTCAAAAGGAGTTGAAACTTTGATGATGAAAAGATGTAATGGCAAAAATGTTAGTGCAGATGAACAGGTCGATGAGATTGTTTTAAGGTGATTTTGCCAAAAAAAAAAAAAAAAGAAAAAAAACTATAATAGAAAATGTAGTGAGAAAGATGAGAAGGAAACCTTAAAATGTGCTAGGTAGACATAATGGAAAAGGAATGGGAACTGAAAGTCTTAAAAATTCCAAAAGTGAGATAATGAGTAAGATAAATGTTGATTGCGGAATGTGTGCTTGTACAGTAGTTTGAACACACTGCTGATGAGCCATTATGTATGCATAATAAGAGAAAATTGTTTTGAAAAATTTACTTGTTGAATGTGGAAGAGTCACAACATTGGTTTGATCTGGAACATCCTCTATATTGCAAAGTGACTTCCTTGTCCAAAAATGTGCATACACCCACTAAGCAGTATCCCCGAACAGGAATGGCTTCAGAGAAGAACAATACAAGTCACGGTAGATTCACAGCTAGACTGATGGGTTGTAGATAAAGCCTGTACGGTAAGAAGTAAATCGCTTTTAAATATTTCCATAGAAGGGCCATCTGTAGTGTGACAATTCACACAAGACACTCCTATTTTACTGTATATACACTTTTTTTTTTCATTTATGGTTTTCCAATAGTTTTTTCCTTGCCATCAGTGCAGCACTTTCCCCAAAACTCATAGTGCTTCTTAATTACAAACTTTCTGAATAACATATTGTTATCCATTCTTTCTACATGACTGATTCACCGCAAAATACTCTGATTTATCCTTTTTTTCTTATTTCAGCCTTTTTACTATATCTAATATATTCCCGTTTTTTCAGCATATAAATTTCTCTTATATCACATATGCTAGGCAAACGTCTTTTTTAAAGTTTTCACTTGTGTTTTTATCTTCGCATTCATCTTCCATACTTAACTTTCATAAAAAGATGGATGATTAAAATAAATCTTCATGCAGCCACTCAGAGGCTTCCACATAGAGGTCGTTTCATAACAATCTTTAACACATACCCTGTCACCTTCTTGCTTTCCATATCTAGTTAGTCACCTCGTCTATCATATCGCGCTCATCCATTACCTTTACACATATGTAAATATGCGGATCAACCGGTTCCATTCTTCTTCCATACCAACAATCGTTACTCCGTCTTATTCTCATTAACTCACTCTTGCTCAAATATACTCTCTGCTTTCTCGTCTTTGGACACTTTCAAACTCTGTTACTCTATTTTGGAGTATGTCCTCTCCAGATCCCATCAGCACACTTATCATGCACATATCATTCAACTTCTATCCTTATTTTAGTGTCATAGTAGTATTGCATCTAGTTCGTTCTTAATTAATATGGGAGATATTTTCAATTTTAATATTTGATGTTTGATATTTCAAAATTTTAAGCTATGTTATTTGATAATTTCTTAATCTAAACTTTTTTGTTTTGTTTTATTTTTACACAAGAAAGTTATTAGAAAACACTATTAATCATGTCTTTTTATAGGAAACTAACTGATACTACTGCCAATACTATTTTGTCAAACATACCTGCAAAAAGGAAAGAAAATATGACAACCACGGCACTCCTTCAAGCGAGACGTAATTAGATAATGCGCTATATATCCTGGTTTTTGCTGAATATTTTATCTCTCTCTCTCTCTCTCTCTCTCTCTCTCTCTCTCTCTCTCTCTCTCTCTCTCTCTCTCTCTCTCTCTCTCTCATTTGTTCTGTATCCTGAGAGGATATTAAACTGGAAAGGGATAATGACATATACGAATGTATATTTTGTTTGTACTTGGGTAACGTTTCATGTTTCCTCATTTTTATTTCTGAAAAACTACCACCCATCCCTCAACTTCCTATAACACGTATTCCTTTGCTGTTGGTAGTTTGTTCCATGGAGGGATTTCATACTAACTTTTATATCAAATATGACTTAAGGTAATTCATTACAGCTTTTTAACATAAACAATTGATATTTTGTAATGATTTTACATTTGCTTTGCTATTGATTCATTTTTTCCAGTTGAATTTGCGATTGGAAATTTGATTTGAAGAAGTTTGTTCTTCCTCATTTCTATTATGGTATTGCTTGTGTAATTTTTTTTCATCCATTTTCATCTTTTAAGCATATTCTAATTTTGATTTTAGTTTTCCTTCTTCATAAATAGCGTTTTCATGTAAATTCAGTTATGTTTTCATCTGTCATAAACCCTTTAATTCTAATAAGCACCTTATATTCTGCTGGCTAAGGACTATGGATTAAACAGAAAGAATGATCGCTTATTAGAAAGTTTCTTTGAACATTTGACATAGCTGTATGGTTTGCAAGATATTCATGTGTTAAGACACGAGTATTTTTTCCTCGCCCGCGTTTGAAATGTTTATGCGGAATGTACTTCGTTTGCTTCTCCTTTTATTTTTATTTCGAAAAAGATATGTTTTATTGTGTATCTTTAATTATATGTTTTTCGCATATATATATATATATATATATATATATATATATATATATATATATATATATATATATATAAATATATATATCTATCTATCTATCTATCTATCTATCTATCTGTCTATATATATATATATATATATATATATATATATATATATATATATATATATATATATATATATATATATATATGTATATATATATATATATATATATATATATATATATATATATATATATATATATATATATATATATATATATATCGTTTACCAGCTTTCTGATTTTTTTTTTTTACATTTAGGTAAGGATGCTTATTCATAATTATTTCTTGTAAATGGTTATGCATAGACTAATACATGCGATTGTTTGCTTTTGTCAGTATTCAATTCTAATGGTTATGCTGCAGTTAGCAGACACATCAGCTTTTTGAGTGTTTGGTACAAGTAATGGTAATAATGGTAAAAGAAAATTAAATAGAATTAAAAAACGATGTTAACTAGTTTCAAGGTAAATGTATACGGAAATTATGTTAAATTTATTTCCTTAGCCTATTATATCAGAGCGTGCTAATAAGGCATGAACAGGAGGCTTGTTTTTTTCTTTTTTTAGATATACCCTCCGCATCAACCCAAGAAGTTAGATTAAAATATGTGTAAGTTATTGTTATTTAAAGATATTGACATTATCATACCATTCTACGAAAAGCATATTTATGTTGTGAACACTGTTATTTGTTTTGAAGAGCAACAGGCGTATTCTGATGTTCATAAGGCTTTTTACTATAGTCTATGGGTATCATCAATCACTTTATTTATAATTATGTTCATATTGTTTTTGTTATAATTCTTGTTAATATAGTTTTCAAATTTGATGTCTTTTTTTTTTCTTTTTTTTTTATGCTGTCTGGAGACATTGAGCGAAATCCGGGAGCAGTACGTCTTAGATTTCGTCAGTGTCGTCTTCTGTATTGCAATATTCACGGTCTTCATGCAAATATCCAAGACTTTACAGTTGCATCCAGACAGTATGATATTCTTTTGTGCTCAGAAACTTTGGTTTCTAATATAAGGCTCTCATCTGAGCTCCTTATAACTGGATTTAAGAAGCCAATAATGTTGAAACGTGCTGTCATCCCTAGGGCCAGGGGAATGGCGGTGTATTAATATTAGGCCGAGTACCCTGCTTCTCATAAGTCCTGCTATCAATGTGGATGTCATCAGATTCAAGTAATAAAAGTTTGTGGCAGGCATAACAACTTTTATTTGTATTCGATTTACCGGAATCCAGACATGGATGATTCTATCTTCGATCGTCTTCTTACCATTATGGCTAAGATACAAGAAGATGATAGAAAGGCTTCTTTTGTCTTTGTTGGTGATTTTAATGCTCACCATAGGGAGTGGTTAAGTTCTATCTCTCCTACCGATCGCCATGGCTTAAGAGCTTTAGACTTTGCCTCTGAATCGGGCTGTGAGCAAATCATAAATGAAGCTACTCACAGGTCTGGTAATTGCTTGGACCTCGTATACACTGACTCCCCTGGTGTTATAACTAGTAAGGTTGGTTCTCCAGTCGGGACATCTGATCATGCCTTGATTTCATTAGTAGTGAAGACTGAGCAGCCTGTCCCTGAGATATATCATACTCATGTAAAATTTATATGAAATCCCAAGCAGACTGGAATGGGATTTTGTATGATCTTTTGTGCTTGAATTGGTCACAATTATATAGTAGTGTAGATCCTGTTGTCCCTTTGAATGAGAATCTAGGTAACATAATTGATAGGCGTATCCCTTCTCGTGTGCTAAGGTACCGAGTGAAGGACAAACTGTGGTTCAATGATGATTGTAGACGTGCTTATTTAGAGAAGCAGGAGGCCTATCATCTTTGGAAGGGTAACAGATCAGATTTGACTTGGAACAACTATACTCAGCCTCGAGCTTTTGCTCAGAGTGTTTATGCCTCAACTGAAAAGGAGTACAATTTAACCATAAAAGAAACCCTTTCTGGTACAACTCAGGAACATAAATGGTGGTCTGCCCTTAAATCTGCACTCTTTGGTGTAGATGCAACAGTTCCTCCTTTACTTAGATCAGATGGCTCTGACACTCACTGTCCAAAGGAAAAGGCAACCCTGTTGGCTGATGTTTTTGATAGTAAACAGAGTAATGAAAAAATTTAACATCCTCAATTCTGTTTTCCTGAGGCTAAACTAACTAGTTTAGCTTTTCGGTCTCGTGAGATTAAAGCTCTGTTGATGGACCTTGATGCTTATGGAGGTGTAGACCCAAATGGTATTTTTCCTTTGTTTTTTTTTTATGAAGACAGCAGAATTCTTTGCTCCAAAGTTATCTGTTATTTTGCGCAAGTTAACAAGAAGAGGGGTTTTTAGCACTTGTTGGAGAATGGGTAATGTTACTCCTCTATGTAAATGTGTTTGTGGTAGCTCAAGTCCCACTGATTACTGCCCAATTTCCATAACTCCCATATAATCTAAAGTTTTTGAACGTCTTCTGGCAAAACGTCTTAATATGTTTGCTGAAGGTAATCACATACTCCCTAGTTTGCAATTAGGGTTTCGTAAAGGCCATGGAGCATGTGATGCCCTTCTTACAATATCCAATGCTGTACAGAAATCCCTTGATTGTGGTTGGGAAGTTCGTATGATTGGCCTTGATTTTAGTGCTGCTTTTGACTGTGTTAATCATGAGGCCCTTGTTTTAAAACTCAAACAGTTGGGAGTGGGTGGGTCGTTTCTTAGCATTATTATTGATTTTTTAAGTAATAGATCTCAAAGAGTTGTTGTTGATGGGCACCATAGTGAGTATAGGAATGTGATATCCGGTGTTCCACAGGGTAGTGTTCTTGGCCCATTACTTTTCATACTTTATACACATGACATGTGGTTTTGCCTAGAAAACAAGCTTGTTGCATATGCAGATGATGCTACCCTCTTTGCATCAGTTTCATCCCCCGAATGTAGATCTGGGGTTGGTGAATCCCTTAATAGAGATTTAGCTAAAATTAGTGCATGGTGCAAATTATGGGGTATGAAGTTGAATCCTAACAACACTCAAAGTATGATTGTAAGTAGGTCAAGGACGGTGGCTCCTCAACATCTGTGATCTCACTATTGATAATGTTTCTTTAAATTTGTATGACTCTTTTGAACTTTTAAGTGATTCTCGACATCAAATTTACTTTTGAGAAACACATTAGGTCTGTGTGTAATTCAATTGCACAAAAAATAGGCTTATTGAGAAAGTCTTACAAGATTTCCGGTGATCAATCTATTCTGAAGAAGTATTTTAATTCTTTTCATTCTGATATTAATCTTTGGCACCGTCGTTCGATTAGTTCATTATGCATGTTGCATAAGATTTTTCTTAACTCTGACCATCCTTTACATTCAGATCTCCTTGGACAATTCTATCCTGTACGTAATACTAGGCAGGCAGTTAATTCTAATAGCCAGGCTTTCTCCATCATGAGGCTCAATACTACACAGTATTCTAGAAGTTTATATTCCAGCTGTTACCAATTTGGGGAATGATCTTCCTAATCGGGTAGTTAGATTAGTAGAACTTCGAAAGTTCAAAGTTGGAGCAAATGTTTTTATGTTGACCTGGCTGACATGAGTCTTTTTATTGTTTATATATGACATATATGTTTTTGACGTTGTTGATAGTTTATATAGGACATATCTGTTTTGACGCTGTTACTGGTTTTAGAATGATATTTTGTTAATTTATTCTCATCATTTATTTATTTCCTTATTTCCTTTCCTCACTGGGCTATTTTTCCCTGTTGGAGCCCTTGGGCTTATAGCATCTTGCTTTTCCAACTAGGGTTGTAGCTTGGCTAGTAATTATATGTATTATATTATTTGTCAAACTTGTAATACATGCTGCATAAAGGAAATTCCCCTTTCAGTACATTTCACAGGAACGAACGGGTAAAGTAGACAAAATAGGATGAGCTGTGATGCACATTATTTTTCTGGTTACTAATATAGAAAAAAATGTTTTCTATCAGCCCTCTAAAAAAAAAAAAAAAAAAAAAAAAAAAAAAAAATCTTCAACACATTCTATTCGGAATTCCAAGGACAGTTCTTCGAAGGGCTAACAATAAACACAGCAGATTTTGTTCGAGTTCCGTTCCTAAATCTTGATTAACTGTAATGGACTGGTCTTTGTGTAATATAGGAGATAGGAAATGACACTGATAACCTCTTCGTGGTGATGAAAGTGATGGTGATGATGATGAATTTTTGCTATCGTTGTCATTTCTTTCTATGTTGATGATATATATATATATATATGTATGTATATATATATATATATATACATATATATATATATATATATATATATATATATATGTATATATATATATATATATATATATATATATATATATATATATATATATATATATAATGTATATATAGGTAGATAAATAATAGATATAGATAATTGATATATATATATATATATATATATATATATATATATATATATATATATATATATATATATATATATAGATATTTCTATATATATATATATATATATATATATATGCTGAAACAAAATACTGAGAAAATACCCAAAATCAACTTACAGTGATTTAGCATATGCTGATTGTAATTAGTAGTCGGTTGTATTTCGCATACATCTTTTTCTAAACCTTAATTACGTCAACACCCATTTACTTTCATTTAAAATACATCTAAAATAAATTATTATTTGCAAAAATCTTGTTATATCTTTTGTCAAAACCATTAATTGCGCACTTTTTCAGGGAGGGAATTATTTAGTCTTTTAGTACTTTTCTTCTTTTAATTGCGTAATACACTTTAGTTACGCAGATACACAAGGAATCCATCATGGGGATTTAGGTCATAGATATTCTATAAAATCGGTATTTCAACACCACAATCACTTTAACACATTATACTTATACATAAGCAAACATTCCTAGCATCATCAAAGTTATTTGTGATTATGGAAAACTAGAAATGAGGTAAAAAAAAAAAAATGTTCTATTTATCATCACCTGGAATATCGCACATTCCGGCATATGGAGTTACATTTCGATTTAAACTTTTGAATGCTACCCTCTTAGGGATTACGCCTATGTGTGGTTGATAATGTCGAGGTACAGCACCACTGACAATACTTTGTATGACAAGCGCGCAACTTTTCACAAAACCAAATGCGCTGGCTCTAACTTATTCTTCCATATCCGTAATCGTTTTAGATAAATATGATCTATGAATATCTTGATGGGTCCAGTTTGAAACTACCTGTCATATTTCTCACAGTGTCTTTCGTTATTATTAGGGAAATGTAGTATTATTTGGTCTGTACATAAGTATGATTACCTTGTGAATAGATGTGGCTGTAGTGAATGAGCGAGCAAAAAACTGAAATGGGTATATCAGCAAACGATTAATGGACTAGGGTCACTAGGCTATCAAATTCAACGACTATTGCCGAGAATACGTAAGTCTCATTAACAGGAGGTGAAAAGAAGTATAATCCTTTTATTTGGCAGTTCCTGAATTGGCTTCTGTCAGAACTGGGCGTTTTGGTGTGCAACAGAGGATGAGTTTCAGAAAGTACAAAGGCAAGTAAAGCCGTTGTTTGAGAACCACTAAGGTGTGATTAATGAGTTATTATAAAGAAATAATGTTGGGATGAAACAATTAGAAATATTTGAGCTTATAGATAAAAGTCCCTCAACAAAGTATTTGAGCATGTGAAGACGGAGTGGACCAAAACTGAAACTGAAAAACAACCCCTGCTCACTGAATCCAGTAGTTTTGTCATTTTCTCTTCACTTGTATATGAAACTGATGTTACTAGTTTAACATGAGAATTGGAAATGATGATGAGTTTAGGAAATTTTAATCTCTTAATTCTACATCTGAATAATTTCTTAGCCCTCTTAGCTGAGCTACAGAACAAAGAGGAATGTAGGCCTACTCTTCTTTGTATTATGAGATGATGGCATTCATAGTGAAAAGGAAACTAGGTAGACTTACTATACGTACCCATTTCGATGTGAAGAGAACTGGGATCCTGGGATAGACGGGTTCATCTCTTTGCCCATATAATAAGGCTATCATAGGTGATGTTGGGCTGACCCTAGGTTTTGTTCAATTAGCTGATAACTGAAAAGGTGTGGGAAACAAATTAATTTGCTCATGGAACGATCATTCGTTAAAGGTCCACATTTGGAATGTGTTATTAGTTTTTATAGTATAATAATCGCAATAAGGAAGATAAAGGTACTAAAAGTATTTACGACCTCACTAACGATTTTCCAGCTCATGTTCTCCGATTAGGGCACAAGTAAAGTAACGTCTCTTAGTCTGTTATGCCATTACAAAATGAGGGCTAGTAACCTGCCTCAAGGTATCAGTAAATATGAAATCGAACCAGAGTATACGTTGTCGAGGATATATTTGAATTTCTAATAGCTACATAACTATTCAGGTGTGTGGTTTTGCTACTAATGGTGTCAAATTATACCCTACGAGATTCGAAGAGCCAAAGTTTACCAAATTACCCCATGTGCCACTTGAAATGATCCAGTATATAATAGGTATGGGTAGTGGGAATATCTTTAGGTTACGCATGTTTATGTATTAGCAGTAGCTATAGGTATAAGAGCTATATTGAAAGCTGTAGTAATAGCCCAAATTGTTGGGTGGTCCATGTAATGAAATTGTGCTGTAAATCGAGATAGTTAAACCAACCTTCAGCCTGTTACTCACAACCAAAAGAGTATTATCGATGACGATGTGTAATACCATTAATGATATAATTATGATCCTTTTTTGTTCATTGTTTGTAAATAAAAGAGAATAAAATAAATGAGTAAATGGTTGTATATGTCATATTCTCTTTTTGTTATTTTATATGTTTGAATTATTGTCTGAAGTTTCTCATTTAATTTTTGTGGGATATGTCTGTAATTGTCATGCTTTATTTCATATATAAACTTAGTTATCTATAGGTCCTCTGCCCTGGGTTTTAGTCTTCACCATATATCATAAAAACAGTAGCCTAAGGAAAACATATGTGCACCTCTCCTGGGAGCCAGGAGCAAGAGGGCGGTTAATGTCAAGTCCCTATGGACAAAGGATCAATTATTTATCATTTATATCATCACTATGTTGACACATTTTAATTTATATATCATGTTACAGGAGCACATAACGTGGAATCTTCCACTGGCGGGGATTTCAACTATTTCAGTAAATTCGGCAGTTCTTAGTATACTAAGACGCTCTCTTGCATAAAGGGTCAGTAGGCTATGTAATTAACCATCGATTTAGTAACTGGAAAATGTCAGACGTAACCTTCTGTATCTTTTTAACTAATGTATTTTCTTACTAAAAATTAGTCCTGTATGTTAGGACATGTTTCAGTTAAATTTTCTTTAAGATTTAGAATTCTGGCTCATTCTACCCTCCATCCCAAATTCTTAACTATCCAAAATTTTCTGCACCTTTAACGATTGACAAAAATATGGCCTTGATCACAATTTCAAATTATTTACTCCATAATGTTTTGCTGAACTGCTGCCTATGCTTTGCCACCTTTTTTCACGTAACAGTAAAATCTATGATTTATTTCTCTTGTAGTATGAACATATACAGGTTCAAGTAATCCCAAGTAATGGTAAGTGGTTTTGCTCTTCCACTGGTGTCTTCTCGTCTTAACTTTTAAAAATCAAAAGTGAAATTCCCTTTTCCATCTTTTTTTTTTTTACTTCTTTCACTCATATATGTTAAGTGATAACATATTAATGATAATAAGAATAAGGATTTGACATTTTTCAATCCTTTAAAAATGTTGCTTTCACTGTTGGATTGCTATAATCTTAATTCTTCGCTATTATTTTCTTTCCACCTCAATCTGGCTTCCATAACTCATTCACTACAAATGCAATTTTAACCGTTGTACCATTAAGGTCGAAGGGAAAAATGCTCTTTTTACTCTCTGGTTACTTTGTAATAGCCCTTAAACCCCATCGTCCGTATAGTTTAAATATATATGTATATATATATATATATATTTATATATTATCCTGTAAGGTATACAATAATTTTCATATCTCACGATTCGCATCTCCCTATTCCATCGTTGCCAAGCTTTAGAGCTTCCCATCTTTCCCCTACTCTTCACAACCTCTTTATCCATTAAAAAACAGTTGCGTCTCTTTCCTAGAGGCCATAAGCCATAATCTTTAACATCTATCTACCATTTTATTGTCCTATCAGGCTTTTTGGTAAATATGGATTTTTTCCTTCGTTCAGAAGACCCATATCTAGAAGTGTTTCGTGTTTCCATTTAGTTTTGATGATTGTTGAGGTGGATACGGTTTCCTAGGTTAATTTATCCAAATGATCGAGGCGAAAAGTAAAAAGGAGGAAGCTTTTTAATTGCGTGGATAACGATATATGTATAAAAGGGAGGAAATAGATGAAAAAGGGAGGATGGGATGCCGGGCAAAGTAAGTTCAACGGTACAAGAGAGAATCCAGGATAAGAGACAGAATGCGTTACCCCCCTCCACCCGTTGTTTGTTTGTCGGGCTGTCCATTGAAGTTCTGTGGTCCCTGCAGAGTATACACCAACTTCGATAGGTCAAACACTGTGCAAAAGAGAAGAGGGGGAATTTATATTAATCACACAATAATTCATTTCAGTTATCTATCTACCAATAAATATACTGTTTATTTAATTGAAACGAATGTCACGGTAAATATAAATTTGGATAGAAATCCGTGAAAATAATACCATATATGACAAGTAAGATTGTTGAAATGGACCTGAGAAGAACGTGTAAATATATTTTTTTTTCCTTTTTTTTTTTTCTTTTGGTAACTTGTAGATCTACTGGATGGTGTTGTACTTTGGACAGTAATCTGATCTCATAGCATTTTTATGATCCACTTTTTTATAATCAATATCTATTTCAAGGCCCATATCACCATTTTTAATATAACTAGTGAACTAGGCTTCTGATTAATGGGATACCAAAACCACCAGAGTTTGAGATACCGACATAATTAAGAAAAATTAATTCAAGCATTTACTCCACATTATTGTCTTTTTTTATATCGAGAAATGTCACCTCAATTTTGTGGACATGGTGAGAACGGAAATTAAGAATTGGCAACTAGGTGCAGAATGACTTGTGTCCATCATGACGTAGGGCCGCATTCCTGTAGGATTATCAAATTATATAGAAGTTGTAGGAATTGTACTGCTTTTTGATGTACTCTAAAGATGCTGATTGGTTATTATGTTTGAATAAACTAATTCTTAGCCTTGCTTGTAATTGTTATTTAATTAATAGATAATTATTACGAAAAAGAAGATAAAAAATAAAAATCTTGTACGGCAATTAGAGAGGTGATGGTGCTATGGAAGGTTAACGTCTGTTGGATACAGGCATCGACAAGGGCTCCTGCTGACACCTTGCTTACTGCCTACTATTGACATTTCATATTATGTCTAGAATGCTTCACTATTGTCCACAATCTGGTCGTAATGCTTTTGTGTGGTGGCACTTAACATGCTACAAGAGGAAATAAGTCCAAAAAAAGATTGGATTGAATAGGTTGGTGTCATGTTATGTTTAATGGCGTACCAAACTAGACATGTATAGTAAATTATTAGGCATTATCTGATTTCTCTCTCTCTCTCTCTCTCTCTCTCTCTCTCTCTCTCTCTCTCTCTCTCTCTCTCTCTCTCTCTCTCTCTCTCTCTCTCTATATATATATATATATATATATATATATATATATATATATATATATATATATATATATATATTTATTCATTAAAATGCTAGCTGTTATATTACTATCTATGTAATACACTTAGTGTTGATAAAGTATTACTATCCCTTCACCTCCATTCAATCCTCGGCTGTATTAAATATTTATAATAATGATGATATGTGCGCACCCTCAACACTCAATGACTGCATATCTGTATTGAACAATGAAAATACATTATCTCTATCAAAGGTATATATATATATATATATATATATATATATATATATATATATATATATATATATATATATATATATATATGTAATATATATATATATATATATATATATATATATATATATATATATATATATATATATATATATATATTGTCATGCCGTTTCACACATGACTTTTCACTAACTCTTACCTTCGTCAATTGTCCCTACCTAAGTTCGGAGGCACCATTCAATTTTGGACAATCGACTTACCCCTGGCTAGCCTATCTATAACAAACCAAGCCTTGACATAGGCTGATAACGGGTACATCACAGGTAAAGGCTAATACTCTAAGCCTAGGCTTAAGGTAACTTGACTCTTGCTATGGAGAACGACGGATCTTCATTTGCAGTGGAGGTTGAGGGAAAGGCTGGTTCCCGGGGGTCTTTTTATTCTACAAAAGCTTAGTACATGCTCGGTACTCCAAACTGGTACCCTGTAATACAAAGTCTTCATTTAGGACAGCGATCCTATGTCAAACAACAGACACTTCGTAGCCTAGGCTACACTGTACTCATACCTAACCTACTGGTTACACTGCACAGTTAGCCTGGCAGCTCAAAGACTAACTTGATAAATCTGAGAATAACATTACAAATCTTAACTTACGGTTGGTGGCACAGTTCCAACCACATGCAAGCACAGCATAAAGCAGTTTCAATACTGGCAACTTATTGTACTTTATTTGATACATTTGAAGAAAAAGATAACCACAACAGACAATGTCAAGTGTTATTACAACACATACATGATAACAAGAACAAGTGCATACCTTTTATAAGGGAGAAGGTAAGAATTTCACATAATAATACGGGGGAGCAACATTTCCCCTCTACACTGGTCGTTGTCGGCTCAAAGAGTGCGTTCTGAGCTTACCTAGCGCAGCTACGCTCGAGGCTCACACAACGACGCCTCTGTTTACCTTGGCACTCAATCACAAACTCTCGACCATAGACACAACTACTCCTTTGTTACGCCTCTCTACCTCGGCGTATGCACACTTGATCCTACACCAACTCAACTACGTGTGGCTAACATAACATTTTGATGAGATGAAAACCAATTCGTTTATTAAGTCTAAAAACCGTAAATGGAAGTACCATTCAGTTAAATGAAGCATTTCTGTCATTACATCACTTTACCCCTACGGAAATTGGTTTTCATTTATCAAGAACTATCAACTAACTGCAAAACCTAGGGTAGAAAACAGATCTAACAACAACAAGTTTTATGCACCATGTATAGTAGCCATCTCTCAGCCGGATATAGGCCGCAACATTTAATCTTCAAGGTCTGCTGTCAGACATACAGAGCAAGTTGTGGGACGCCACCCTTAAGGCGCGTTTCTGCCTAACCATCCTAATAACCTTACCAAGTTAAAACACCTATGTAAGAGTGATCTTAAATTCAATTAAGACCCAGTCACTCCTCGTTAAGGGTATAATCACTTAGGATTATTTTCCTTACAAACAACCTTTTCATGTCATTCAGTCTCATGCACTCAATAACCCTAAGCAGGAGAAAAGTACCTTTGAAGATAATATACCTCTTAAAGCATCCTAATGACTAACTTACACATCAGTTACAAAACTTGAACAACTCCACTAGAGTTTGTAAAGCTTTTGGATGGGGTTGCTCTTGATACACAACCTCAACCGAGTACAGGTTCATGGTACCGAAGTGTTATTATCAGATCCATAATCTACGAACATAACCCATAAAGACACTTGGAAATTAACATAATTGTTATATGCATGAACAATGCTAAGGCACAGAATAAAATACATTTCCATATAAAAGTACAAAAATACAAAATACCGTATAAAAAATATGATCTCAAATTTCCTCAATTAATCTAGAGGGAGGAACAATATTGTAAGCACCTCTGGTTTGTACTCTTTCGTTCACATCCGGATTGATAATATCCATTTCCTGCATTTTTACTAACCACTGTTCTTGTCCTACAAAAGGTTTTACTTTGTCAGCCGCACGTTCAATAATGGTGTGGTCAAACAAGTTTTTTAACTCATATTTAGCACCATCCCTAAACACTTTGGTTACTACATAAGGACCAGACCATCTTGGGTTTAGTTTCTTACTTGTGCTGGGAATCACACTTTCATTTTTAACCCATACGAGACAGTTTTCATCCACTTTCTCATTCTTCCTCTTTTGATTGGCTATTGCGCGATACCTGCTGGCCATCTCTCTATGAGTTTTCTGAATTATTTCATGTGCTTTTGCAATAGCAGTCTCTTCTACATCATCATTAATTGTGGGTAACACACTAGTTACTTGCCTAGGTGCCCTGCGAGAGAAAAATACGTAATGAGGTTGTTCACCAAGAGTGGTATGTACCGCAGAATTGAGCACACGCTGGGTTTCACCTAAGTACTTTGGCCATTGATAAGGATGTCCTTTGCACATCACATTTAGTACGGTTTTCATGGTTCTATGCATCCTTTCACTAACACTGTTTCCTTGTGGATGATATGGGGTAATATAACCTGTATTGATCTTATGTTCGCGACATAATTCTCTAAATTGATTTGAAGTGAATTCAGCACCATTATCCAGAATGACAGTCATAGGTACACCAAAGTCATTCAGATACATAAGGAAGTTTTTGCTTACCTCCTCTGTAGACTTACTTCGCAAGGGATAGAACTTAACATACCGGCTATAATGATCAATAACAGTCAATACATATCTATAACCATTTGCACCAGATAACATATCTGTTAAATCAAGACTGATTCTCTCTAAAGGTTTAGTTACTGGAGGCAATTCCTGAAACTGTTGTTGTAAAGAACTACTAGCTTTATGTTTTTGACACATGATACATTCACTTACATATTTGGTAACATCAGATCGCAATGAAGGCCAATAAAATAAGTTTTCAATAGCATCAATTGTTTTGCGTATTCCTAAGTGACCTGACAACGATTCATGACCGAACTTCAAAGCTGCCTTGGTTAAATCCCTAGGAACTATTAATCTCAGTTGAATGGAGTTATCAACTTTATCTGCACCGAGATATAATAAGCCTTCGTACAGCAGGAACTGTGTAATCAAAGCTCTAGGGAACCTCTTACGTGGTAATTTGCCACCCTCTAGAAAGGTTATTAACTCAGCCCACCTTGGTTCCTCCAACTGCCTTTCTTTAAACTCATCCTTGCTCAGACCGAGATAATCGTCCCTACTCTGATGAAAAACTGCTCTAACTGGTCTACTTAGTTGATCTGCCACCTGATTATTTTTACCTGGCCGATATTCTACCTTGAACCGGTAATCCTGCATTTCAATTACCCACCGGCTCATTCTAGGTGATTTAGTCTTTCTCTTGAACACTGATACTAGAGGCTGATGATCTGTGTGAATGGTAAATGGAACACCCCAAAGAAAATGATGAAACCTACGACATGCTAAGATAATAGCAAGTGCTTCTCTGTCAGTGGTACTGTAGCGCTGCTCAACTGGCTTCAGTTTCTTAGAGAAATATCCAACAGGTTTCAACTGATCCTCTTGTCTCTGCATCAAAACCGCACCTACATGATCTAAACTAGCATCAGTAAATAATTCAAAGGGTTTAGTCATTTGAGCCTTTACTAACACTGGAGCAGTGACTAATGCTTGTTTCATTTGTTCAAAGCTGGACTGACAATTCTTTGTCCACATGAAGGGTTCTTTCTCTCTTAAGAGATTAGTCATGGGAACAGCTATTTTAGCATAATCCTTAATGTGTTTCCTGTAAAACCCACACATTCCCAGAAATCTCCTAGTTTGCTTAACATTGGTAGGTGGTTTCATGCCTTTGATTGCACTGATATTGTCTGGACATGGTCTACAACCGTCCTTGGAGATTATATGACCTAAAAACTTTATTTCCCTTTGGCCTATCTGACATTTCTTTAGGTTTAGCTTCACTCCTTTGTCACTGAAAAGTTTGAATAGTTGCTCTAACCTTTTTAACAAGATGGGAAAACTAGGAGCCCAAACAACTATATCATCTAAGTAATTCTTAACCCACCCTTTCTTAATAAGAGGAGCCAAGATATTAGACATGATACGTGCAAATATAGCTGGACTGCAACTTAATCCAAAAGGAAGGCGTTTAAATCTATACAGTGAAACTCCATCACTAAAAGTTGTTAAATCCCTGCTCTCTTTATCTAATTCCACTTGATAATATGCATCTTTCATATCTAGAGAAGCATAATAATGGTTTCCCGCAGCTGTATCTACCATTTCCTCTAATCTAGGTAAAGGGTGAATATCAACCTGGAGGTGTGTGTTGACTTTACGGTAATCGAGGCACATCCTTTGAGTGTGATCGGGTTTCCTTACAAGAACAATTGGGCTCAACCATGCTGCATTAGATGGTTCTATTATCCCTCTTTCTTCCATATCCTCTAACATGGTGGAAATAAGGGTTTTGGCCTTTTCTGGGTATCGATACATGGGAGATCTAACTGGATGTGGATCACTTACTGCAATATGAGCTTGAACATCTTTAAACTTTCCCAATTCTTTTTCTTCAAGAATGAATATGGAGTGATTTGCAACTAACATGTCACTTAATTCTGCCTGTTGATCAGCATTAAGATGGGAATTATCTTGTTGAGAATACAAATATTTAATCTTTTCTTCTCTAGTATTGCCTGATTGGATGCTAACGTCAACACCTGGAGGAACTAAATCATTCTGAATTCTAGTTTTCCGGCACTTTGGATCTGGCTGATCAATATCATCTTCACTGATTATCCTATAACAACCTAATAAAGTTCCAACCTTCATCGTCACCCTAGCTTTCGTATTATTTACCAATGGTAATAACACTTCCTGAGCATCATTAACCTTAAGGCACAACACAGATTGGGTTTGACACACTTTAACTTCAGGTACAAATTCTAACAATGTGTTAGGAGGTTCATCTACAGCTAATGGGTAAATACCAGCAGTAAACTGGGGTAGAATAAGTTTCTTTCTAAGTCTAACCTGAGCTTCCTGAGGTTTATTAGGTTGAAGTACCGTAATCTGCCTGACCCTTTTGTTAGATGGTCTGGGTCTCAAATACCTTACCGGATAAATAAATCTATCCCAAACAATTATTTTCTTTGCATCATCCCATGTCATCGGTGCGGACCTAATCAAATCTGCTCCTAACAATAGGTCTGTGTCCAAATAACCATCTGGCACTACAGAAAATAAATGGGTAATCACCCTGGAACCAATATGAACGTCCAAATACACCGTACCAAGAACAGGGAGAACATGCTGAGTTACTCCAGTAAGTTGTGGGATATTCCTCATTTGATTACAATGTAAACCTAAACTTTCTATAAGCCTCTTCTGTGCTACACATACTTCACTACCAGTATCAATTAAGGCATGGCACATTACATGATTTATCATCAAATTGATAGAAGGAGACCTGTGACTGGCCGTTAGTCACTCATTTCGGACAGGACCTGGGCACTGTGCTGAACCTCTTTTACAACCAGGTCTGTGGCAATCAAAACAAACACCTCTCGGAGGATTATGTGGACACTCAGAAAGCTTGTGATCCCTAACCTTACAGTAAGCACAATACTGATTGTTTCCCTTTTTCTTACCTAATCTTTTTAATTGGTTGGACAACTCACTAATCTGCTTCTCTAGATCCTCCAATTTTGATGTGGTTTGTGCACTACTATTTACTGCAGGTTTTGGAAGGGAATTAGAATTATGAACAGGTAAAACTCTACGTTGGGTAACGGTTCCACTTGTTATCGCTAAATGATACTCATACTCAACTAGTTCAATGAATCTTTCCAAAGGTATCCCATCATCAAGGAAGTCAACGAGTCGTTCTTGGGATCTACCGTCAAGTCCACTATACAACTTCCTTTTCACAAGATTGTCAGCTTTTGGCAAGGTATCCTTAGGGAATTTCAATGCAAAGGCAGATAATTTACATTTCATTCTGTTAACAAATGTTCTGGGGGCTTCATCTACACTGTACCGTTCCATCTCTATTTCTTGCCAAGACTGGGTAATATTAACTGAACAGGCAAATTGGTGATTCAGAAAGTCCTTAATTTGACTCCAGGATATGGTATTTCCCCTTTTGGCCATTTCAGCCGTTATTAGCGTTGCAATTTCTTGATCTACTCTGGTAAGTGCTACTTGGATCCTATCCATATCTGCAGAAACACAGAACTCTACTTGACAGAAAAACCTAGCCAGTCTATTATCAGTTCCAATACCTTGCAAATCTGACAATTTCAACATCAAAATATCCTTGGGTTTTAAGCAAAATCCCTTAGACTGATTACCAATAGGGTCATGCACATTACCTACCCGAATAACTGGGTTATTAATGGTGTTACTACCCTGAACTGGATCATTAGGCCCTACAGGCTGTGTACTAATTGGCAAATTATGTGTCAATACTGATGTTGGCGTTATGTCCGCTCTGTCTACTGTAACAAATGGGTTAATGTCAGATGTGTCAGCTCTGTTAGAATTGAATGGGGTGGAAGTGACAGGTAAAGCATTTGACAAACTAGATATTTCTCTTTTCATGTCAATAAGTTGTTCACACACTTGTTGCATTTGACTACTTTGGTTATCCATGGCAGACAAAAGATTATCATATAAATCTTCTGTTTCAACCTCACCTTCCATTTTCCGAGCCATGTTATACAGAAACACCAGAAAAATAGTCAGCACACGATACAATAAAAATAAATACACTAGTAGTACAGTACCTTAGGCTAGGATGATATAGACCTAATCACCCTAGGTTAGGCTATCATATAAATATATAAAAATAAATAGTCCTAATGGTTTCGTGGCTACTTTAGGACGTAGGGATGGATATATTAATCTATATAAGATAAATACATCCTACACCGCTGTCACCATATGTCATGCCGTTTCACACATGACTTTTCACTAACTCTTACCTTCGTCAATTGTCCCTACCTAAGTTCGGAGGCACCATTCAATTTTGGACAATCGACTTACCCCTGGCTAGCCTATCTATAACAAACCAAGCCTTGACATAGGCTGATAACGGGTACATCACAGGTAAAGGCTAATACTCTATGCCTAGGCTTAAGGTAACTTGACTCTTGCTATGGAGAACGACGGATCTTCATTTGCAGTGGAGGTTGAGGGAAAGGCTGGTTCCCGGGGGTCTTTTTATTCTACAAAAGCTTAGTACATGCTCGGTACTCCAAACTGGTACCCTGTAATACAAAGTCTTCATTTAGGACAGCGATCCTATGTCAAACAACAGACACTTCGTAGCCTAGGCTACACTGTACTCATACCTAACCTACTGGTTACACTGCACAGTTAGCCTGGCAGCTCAAAGACTAACTTGATAAATCTGAGAATAACATTACAAATCTTAACTTACGGTTGGTGGCACAGTTCCAACCACATGCAAGCACAGCATAAAGCAGTTTCAATACTGGCAACTTTTTGTACTTTATTTGATACATTTGAAGAAAAAGATAACCACAACAGACAATGTCAAGTGTTATTACAACACATACATGATAACAAGAACAAGTGCATACCTTTTATAAGGGAGAAGGTAAGAATTTCACATAATAATACGGGGGAGCAACATTTCCCCTCTACACTGGTCGTTGTCGGCTCAAAGAGTGCGTTCTGAGCTTACCTAGCGCAGCTACGCTCGAGGCTCACACAACGACGCCTCTGTTTACCTTGGCACTCAATCACAAACTCTCGACCATAGACACAACTACTCCTTTGTTACGCCTCTCTACCTCGGCGTATGCACACTTGATCCTACACCAACTCAACTACGTGTGGCTAACATAACATTTTGATGAGATGAAAACCAATTCGTTTATTAAGTCTAAACACCGTAAATGGAAGTACCATTCAGTTAAATGAAGCATTTCTGTCATTACATCATATATAAATATGATATATATATATATATATATATATATATATATATATATATATATATATATATATATATATATATATATATATATATATATATATATATATATATATATATATATATATATATATATATATATATATATATATATATATATATATATATATATATATATATATATATATATATATATATATATATATATATATATATATATATATATATATATATATATATATATATATATATATATATATATATATATATACATATATATATATATATATATATATATATATATATATATATATATATATATATATATATATATATATATATATATATATATATATATATATATATATATATATATACAAATATGCAGTATATATATACATATATATATATATATATATATATATATATATATATATATATATTTTATATATATATATATATATATATATATATATATATATATATATATATATATATATATATATATGTATGTATGTATGTATGTATGTATATGTATGAATAATTTATTGTCCTGATATAGTTATAACCATACAGAAAAGGGGGTCTGGCAGATGTAAAGGTCACGGGACGTCATGGTCGACATACGTCATTTTGCGCTTAGTTGCCAGGTCTTCATTTTCGTTTTCACCATGCACACAAAATTGAGATAACATCTTGATATAAAGTAAGAAAATAATGCAGAGTAGATGCTTGAATCTATTTCTCTTAATCAGGTCGGTGTCCCAAACTCTGGTGGTTTCGGTATCACATTAATCAGAAGCCTAGTTCATTAGTTGTATATATATATATATATATATATATATATATATATATATATATATATATATATATATATATATATTATTTATATATATATATATATATATATATATATATATATGTATATATATATATATATATATATATATATATATATATATATATATATATATATATATATATATATATATATATATATATGTACATATGAGATGATGTTATTGGCCTTGAAATAGATAATAGTTTGATTTTGTTTTTGACCACAAAGTACGTTGTCTGAAAGTTTGATAAGTGAGTGCCGATGATAACTGGCACTCCAAAATTTGCTCACCCACCAGTGACTGAATGTAACATACATGACCCTTCAGTCACAACAGAACTGCCCCTACTGCCATGCACCCATCACCAAAAAGGTATTATTATTATTGATGATGAATTTTCGATGATGATGAGGAACCATTTGTATGGGCATGGGCTTAAATTACAAACCTGGACTGAGTCACCTAATATCAAATGGTAAAAGAGAAACCTCGACTTTTTAACAGGTGACCCAGCTGCAGGAGGTTGCCAAAAAGTCTGTAATGCATGTGTTCATACACTGCAATGCTTGCTCTCTCTCTCTCTCTCTCTCTCTCTCTCTCTCTCTCTCTCTCTCTCTCTCTCTTTGATAATAGAAAAACCTGTTTAAGCTTGCCTTTGCTTGTACATTGTTGAAGTTTTCTGCCATTTTGCCCTCAACCATTTTTATATGAGCTTGCTATCAGTTGTGTCCGGTTTGTCTTCCCACTAAAACCCTTATTAGTCTGCCATATTGGTGATACCTGGAATGACCGCTGCTAATCCACCTTCCCACTCACAACTGTGTCCTACTCTTTTATAATGCTGCTTTAGTAAAACACCTACCCTTTGTCAGTAGAGAAGGTTTTGAATGGTTTCAGCACACTGAAGTTCAGTTTTGCATCAAGGATGCAACTCGCTCAAGCTACAAAGCACACCATTGCCCCGTGGCGATCCCCGAGGACACTTTCCCGGAAATCTCCTATCGGCTTTGTGGCCAAGGGGACCCCCCCAATAGAGTATGACCACCTCAAAATATACCTATTGGAGCAGTACTCACCAGCTGCCTGTATGGCCAAACTTTTTCAGCTCTCTCAACAACTGTTGGGGATCAAAAGACTTTGCTCGCCCTCTGGGAAATGTCCAGTATTGCTTGCCTGCAGGCTCTCCTAGGGAAGTAAACTTTCTTCGTGCCCTTGGGGTATTACACCTACGCGAACCTGTACATGCTGCCATCCATGATGTTGATACCCTGCCCGTGAATGACCTGACGACCAAAGTTGTCGCCCCTATCAACAGTCACTTCACCACCTTCAAGACCTCCATCAATGCCTCCACTACTGACGAAGAGGACAACCATTCAACACAGACCAAAGCTAACTTGAATGCAGTAGAACACAGACACCCGCCTCGTGACATGAAGGAGTGGTGATAAAGCCGTCAACCACCCATATATGTGGTCCCTTGCTTTCAATCCAACCAACTACCTTTGCAGCCACTTGCTGATGGCCATTAGCCGAAGTTTTGCTACTACCATTCCAGATTCGGGGCTGCTGTGAAGAAACGTGCAGACGGTTGTCAGTGGCCAAAAAAACTTGTAAGTAGACCATTGCTTGTGAAGGTGGCCTACCCTGGTTACTAATCTTTTCGCTTTACATGATGTAGGTACTGATGTGGAGTTTTTGGTAAAGACTGGTGCTTGCTTTTCCCTTCTACCAGGGTCACTCTCCAGGAAATGACATAGTCATTCTAAGCCTGCTGATGTCCACCTGGTAGCTTCCCACAGATCTGAGATCCCCACACATGGGTACGAGACACTCGTGCTATCATTTGGTAGCGCCAAATGCCATAGGAAGTTTCTTGTTGGAGATGCAATATCGCCTATAATAGTGCAGATTTCCTCACTCATTTCCAACTCCTGGTTGATGTGACAAATCAATGTTTAGCCATCGTAGACTAGTACTTGTTCATGCCTCTTCAATTCACCCCCCTCCCCTGACCCCGCACTCCTTATAGTGCATCCACGGATGCCTACGCCCACCTCCTCACATTGTACCTAGAAGTCTTCCAATTAGCATTTCACTAAATGCACACGCTTCCCGCCAAGCACGATACTTATCACCATATCAATATAACAGGGCCCCCGGTGTTTACCTGATTAAGATGTCTAACCCAGATCGTTTGGCAGCCGCTAAACGGTCGTTTGCAAAATTGAAGAAATGAGCCTTTGCCAAAAGGTCTCAAGCCCATAGTCCTCATGACAAAAATGGGTCACTGCCTCCTCTCCAACATTGCCTACATTACCTACTACTTGCACAAAGTGAAAGGGTTTTCCGCTCTCGACCTCCTGTAGGGATATTAGCAGATACCCATGACCCCAGAAGACATCCCTCTGGTACATATACATTCCATTACTCCTATTTCGTCCTTCATAATGTAGTAATCACTTTTCAACGCCTCATGGATGGTTTCTTAGGAGACCTCCCCTTGTGCTTTACAATGGATGACATTCTTGTATTCTTTTCCTCCAAAGAGGAACACCTCCATCACCTACGCATTGTTCTGGACTGCCCACAACAAAACGGCCGAGTAGTCCAGCAATACTGCTCTCTCTCTCTCTCTCTCTCTCTCTCTCTCTCTCTCTCTCTCTCTCTCTCTCTCTCTCTCTCTCTCTCACTGATAATTGAAAAACCTGTTTTAAGCTTGCCATTACATGTTTTACATTGTTAAAGTTTTATGCCATTGCTACCCCTAACCTGTTTTACACAAGCTTGTTATCGTTTGAATAAAGTCAGTTATGTCCAGTTCATCTTTCTGTCAAGGGCCTTATCAGTCTGCTACAAGTCACAAAAGTAAATATCCTGACTCTCACCTCATTACTTATTCCCATTACATGCTTGATCCTTATTAAAGTACCTGCAGCCTTTGTCTCAAGATTCTAACCCACAGTGCAGTAGTACCATTTAGAAAATATCTGCTCTTCATTTTAGGCACATTGAAAGTTAGGAGTTTTTATTAAAGACATAATTACTATTATTATTGTTATTATTATTATTATTATTATTATTATTATTATTATTATTATTATTATTATTATACGACTTTTCAGGAATTATCAATTAAAGATAAAATTAAACTTAAACTTCGTCAGATGAATTTTATTTTGTAACGTTCTATCGGGCTAGTGAGTTCAAGCTTAAAATATCCAGGAGTATAAAACGGTGAGTACAAAAAAAAAAGAAAAAAAAAAAAGTTTATATAAAAGAATATTTGCTGGAGAATAAGCACTGTCTTTACTTATTGTCAGTATTTTATTTACTCTGAGGAATTACACCTGTCGAAAGTAAAATGAATTTTACTCCTGTGTGTAAGGAATGCCGTTCTTGCATTTCCAATTCCAAATCTCTTCTTTCTTTCTTCACAGTTCTCTTAAATTCATTTTTATTGACTGGGAATTTTTCTAGCTGTCAAATGAGTTTTTTATGACGCTCCTCTTATTTGAGGATTTTTTAACAAACAGCATATATTTATTTATACAGAAAGAGGTTTTCTTTTAAAACAATCCTATGTGAAGAAGCAAATAATTAGATACAAAGAAAGAATGTAAAATTTGATATAATACATTTTTTCTTTGTACATTTTACTTCATTATTGTTGAAAATAATATATTTTACGGAATTTTCCCACCTTTTCCCCATATTCAAATATCATAGGTATCGTCTACATATCAGTTACTACTAACTACTTTCTAACTACTCTTATTCATTATGAGGAAAAAGATGTGTGTTAACATAGCAGAGACTTTATTTCCTATTGTTTATCATTGAATATTTTGTAGGTTACTGTTATATCGATAGCAATTCTCTTGAAGTAGAAAGTGAACCATTATTTTGGTATTTTTATCAAAGCACGTCATCTGTTTTTGTTGTATTTTCCTACAAACAGCTCGACTGTTTTCCTCGCGGGATATGTCCGTTGCTAGCTCAATTATAAAAACTGGATTATTGCGGGTTCCTGACTTAGTTAGCCTCTCTTAAATCATAACTTAGAACTACTAAATACCTTGCAATTAACATGGTCAGTGCCCAAAACCCCTCTCCATCAAGGTGGGACCAGTGACGGGCAGGCAATGGCCACTGATGACTCAGCAGTTACACCTATAAGCCCCCCAAACCACCCCCATCCCTTGCTCAGATGGATGGTGAGGTTGCGAGAACTACTAGTTTGAGCGGGTCTCGAATTTCCGTCCAGCAGAATGCCAGGTATGGATGTTTCCAATTGGCCACCACCTTGTAGTTGTCATTATAAGGTAACTTGGTATATGGATTTCCGGAAATTCATAAGAAATACTTTTCGAAAAACTGGTGACAGAGGTGTAATGTTGTAGCTTTTTATTACTATGGCTTCACGTTTGCGTTGTGGTGTTTTCACTGTTTGGTTTTCTTAAAATTCTTTTTTATTATTGAATATTTATCAATCTGTGTTTTAAGCAGAAGACCATCTTGGAGATAATTTTGAAAGATAGGTGGATAATTTGATATGGAATCTTTTATGTTTTCTCTGTAAGCAGATCGTTTTTCAAAGTTATTGTCCGTTTTCATTTGTATTATGCTTTTATTGTCGGATTTCACATTTTCTCCCAAAGTTGTAAATTCCTAAGACTTTCTCAGGAAATGGCGTTTAGATCTTTTCTTATTTTGTTAACACTATTTTTTATTGACTCCGTAGAAGGTGTAAAACGAAGGTCTGATTCTAGTGTAGGATTTCAATAGCATGAAATATACTTATTTTAGTGTAATACTGTGGTTCAGACGAAAGACAAGAAATTATTCTGGTTATTGGAAAGGCTAATAACGCCACCATTAGGATATTGATTGGAATATTTTGGAAGGTGCCTAAGAAGAAGAATTTTATAATATGCTTTTTTTTTTTTTTAATTGCCATATAAGATAAGTAGGAAATTTGTTGACTTAATATAGTTTGAAACTAATTTCTATGAAAGGCATTTCTTCTAGAGAATTATTTATTTTATATTTATTTTGGATTTATTTTGGCAGAATTTGTTCATATTCATGAAAATTAGTTATTTTTTCCTTTTCTACATTGTTATCAGCAAATGTCCACAGCCTAGAAAAATCACATTATTACTTAGGTCCCTCCGAAGTGTTACAATATGGGATAGGATACTTTTTATTTTTATATCTTCATATTTATATCATCCCATTATTATTATTATTATTATTATTATTATTATTATTATTATTATTATTATTATTATTATTATTATTATTATTATTATTATTATTATTATTATTATTTCAGTAAAGTTTGGTTTACCTTAGCAAGTTTTTGTATAAAATAAAAACATCGAATATCTCCCATTTCTTATAATATCTGGATCTGCTATAAGCTGAGTAGGTATTAGTTACTTCCTCCACTTGCTCAACACATTCGTCGTCAGCACGGAAATACTTTGGCATTTCCTTAAAAAATAAAATGCTCTATTTGTTCCATCCATAACTTCTCCTGTCCCAGTTACTGGGTTATTTCCCAAGACTTCTTAGCTATAAACTAGTTCCAGTACTTGAAGGTACCCGCTCCTCCCACATTATGGAGACCCTTCTTGCCATCTAAATTTATTTTTTACCAGTGGTAGATTTTTTTTCCCACTTCAGTTACAAGTACACGATTCTTCTTTCTTAAAGCAATATTTTTTTCGAATTCCATTAGTCAAATCTGTTATCCTACAAACTTAACTGTTTCATGCCTTTCCTGTAGTCACTGTAACTTCTGTTTTATCACTGAGCAACAGTATCGGCAATGGATATCATTCTTCCCATCATATCATGAGTGAGCATCATTCTCTCCACTATAGATTCTCGAGATTATTTTCTATCCCTTAGCTTCCACCACCATCTCCTGATCCTTCTCTTAAGACTCCTTTCCCTCCATCTTCATGGGTAGTAAATATCATCATAAATATTACTTGCCATTATTTAAAATATCCTTTATATGTCAGTCGAGTCACCCTACATTCTCTATAATCTCTCGTAATCTTTATTGGCATCATAAAAACTTGTCAAAACATTTTCTTGAGATCCAGATTCCTTTTATACTCAAACTTCTTACGGAAGTGTGTCGTAACAAATGTCGATCCCCGAACGCTCCTCTTCCTTTGCTTAAATCATAGTACGCTTTACTAGTCTCTTCTATCCGTCACAAATTGTCAATCAATTTTCCTTATTGCGTTGATTTTATTACTATACGAGTATTTACATTTGAATATTTGTTCGCGATACGTATGTCACAGTGCAATGAGTATAGCTAAGAACAATATTTGTATCAATCATCATGACTTTAGGTTTTTTAGCTCTTGGTTTTCCGTTACATTATCCCTTTTTTTAATGGTTTTTCTTGCCTTCCAGTTCATTCTCCATAAAATCGGGAGGTGTGGACTTAACTTTTTTTTTTTTTTTTTTTTTTATTGTCTGTCTCATCTTTTCATCAGGATGTCGCTGTCCAAGTATTCAGTTTTGTCCGTTATATATAACGATATTTGAATTTTTTTAAGGTAAACATTTTGGGTGGGTCACATTGGATATTTTGAAAGCATTTTCTGCTTGTTTTTTATAATAAATAGAAGGTAACGAATGGAAATTTAAGAAAATGTTATGGAATAGTCATGCTTGCTACATATCAAAAATGAAAAAAGATTTCGTCATGTTTTTGTTTCTCATATTTACTGTATCAGCTACGTTTTAATTATTTCATGCTTTCGTAACTAACGTTTTATATTCCTTACCAGTTGAGCTTAGGGCGTCTCCCCTATAATTTTCGTCCGTTTGTCTCGTAGTTGCATTGAAAACCCCTTTAATGGAATATGTAAGAATTAATTTATTTTAGAGGATTCGTCAGACAATTTCTAGTGTTTTCATTTGAAAGTTCTTCAAACTTCCTATTTAAATACCATCTGCCATCAATAACAAAAAGCCTACATGTCCACAGGGAAGAATTTTGTGAACGTTCATAAGCAGGAGAATAGAATTAAGGATAGAATAGGAAGATGAGAAACATTGAAATGGATAAAAAGTGAAAAGGACACGTCCAAAAAAGATGTCAAAATATTTAGATAAATATGCATACCCTCGCACAGGCACACCCACACCCACACACACATTCATCCCCATCTCACCCCTCCCCCCTGTCCTAACTACAACACGCCAGTTTTGGCAATTTGTGGAAGATTGTGGTTTCTGAGTGTTCCTCTCAGAGTACCCAATCTCACCAGGGTATGACAACTCCCACTTTTCCTACCCGAGAGATGGGGAGAAACCAAGTAATTATACGTCTGGCAATGCTGCTCAGCGTGACCGTATATATATATATATATATATATATATATATATATATATATATATATATATATTTATATTTATAGAAAGATAGATAGATAGCTAGATATAGATATATATATAGATATGTATATATACATATAGATATATGTGTATATATATGTATATGTATATATATATATATATATATATATATATATATATATATATATATATATATATATATATATATATATATATATATATATATATATATATATATTGTTACCTACGGGCCGATCTTCAAATACCAATTTGGCCTTCCTGCTTAATTTAAAACAAGGTGGCCGAAAGTAAACAGCCTTACGACTTTATTTTTTTTTTACCAGATTACCAGAGTACAGCAAAACATCAGATTGGCAAACAAGAAAATAATCAAGAACAATCGTTAACAAAAAAGGGTAAAATGAATGTCAGAAACGTCAACGATAAATTTATTATACAATATATATTTTAAAACAAACACTCAGCAAAGCTGCTCATGTCAACAAAAGAGAAAATCACTAGGAAACCACAGTAAGTTCGTTTACGACGTTATATAAATAATAAAGGGAAATCCTTCCAGGACAGAGATGGAAAATATCATACCACACTGAAAACATATTAAAGAGAGAAGGGTACTAGTAAGAGGTATAGAGGCACAAAAGATTCATGTACTATTACCCACTTTCGCTTTAACCAAAAATAATTTATCAATGTAGAGAAAGTAACAAGAAAGTCTAGAGCCTACTTAAATATATATTCCCTACCTACCTAAACCCCTTGCGTTACAGAGGAATACACTTATATACATGCAAAAACACACAGCTTATTATATTAATGAAATTCCGACCTCCGATGGTACTCATGAAGTTATAATCTTTTAAAATCAACTTGATAATACGTAAAACGGCACAAGGAATGCTCTGACAGGCCTTAATAGTACCTGTCTCGAGACCTCACAGGGTAAAAAACGCTCTTGAACTATGGCCGACCCTTGCCGACCCTTGGACTCGCTCACCAGCATAATACTGCCCTCTTAACGGAGGGACACAACTCCCCAGCGTAACACAACCCTCTTCACCAAGGGATACACAGTGGCACTAAACTATACCTGTGTTTCAGGCCTCACTGGGCCACACGCTGGTGAATTATGGTCGTCCATATTAGCAGCAACTGCTGCTGCTGAAGTATTAAACCGGTATTGCGGTCGTCAGACCGCTGATGAACACTAGCGTCTCTTAGCACAATATCTGGCCTCCTCTCAATATAAAAATTATTCCCCCTCCACCTTGACTCCCATTCCATTCGCGTGGAAGCCCAGCTCACCGTCAGAACCACAAACATGGAAAACAGAAAAGGGACAGGAATTAACAACTGAATCTAAATACCTACTTTTCCAGCCCACAGATGGCAGGCTGGTGCAAACTAAGGAAAATAATTTTTAATTTTGAAAAGATGAGAGCAATTTGTTACATTAATTATTCAAATGCAGGAATTACATCATATATATATATATATATATATATATATATATATATATATATATATATATATATATATATATATATATATATATATATATAGTAGTCCTGTGGTCTGGGAAGCAAAATATAATATTATATTACGGTTGACAACTTACACAACCTCTCGAGTTTCATACTCACTTGTTTGTTTTTACTTTAATCTGTTATATATGAAAACAACCGAACTCTGAGAAGATTATAAAACTCACAGACAGCAATATATAAAAACACTGAATATCCAAAGGTCTCCTTAAGTACACTCAAAACAAAACTGGGTAATTACTATTAAGAAGTACTGTATTCAAACAACCTCTTACTTCGATTCTTTAACAGGGATACGAGGGAATACTGAAATAAACACTGGTGATTGAAATAATACACTCTATACAAAAATAAATATATTCTATAAAAATTACAACACTGAAAGAATTTACCCGAGAAAATAAATCACTTGAAATATTAAGTCTGAGCAAAACTTAGATTAAGACAAAAAGAATGTTTACACTCTGAAAATTATATAATCACTTGTATCACTGGAAATTAAATTTTACACCAACATTTAAGCGTGATACTTATTGAAAATACATAACCTTTAACACTCTAATGCTTAAACTCTTGAAGAAATTATATAAGGTAATTGACAAACTTACAAATTTAGCTCACAGGAAGTTAACCAGATAACGATACAAATATACTTCACGTTAATGCGTAAATGTACCTGGGCCAATTACAAGGATTTACACAATACCAGCAATCACCATAACACAGTAAATTTCAAATTTCCGGCAAATTTGAAGCAAAGTTTTAACATACTACACACGATATAAGTTGGGGAACAAAATCACTTTGAATTGGACACACTATAGGTACTTTGAGAGAGAGGATGTGCTTTGGCTCATTCACAGGACAGCCTGCTTCTCATCTGCTGCTATGCATCCCTCGGGGTGCATATATATATGAACTTCTAGATTCTTCTAAATAGATTATTCTCGTGGCTTGGGGGCTGGCTAGCGATGTCCAAGCTATCACTATCACGTACCGAACAGGAAAATCATCCTTGCTGCACGGCAACTCCCTCTCAGCTTGCTCCGCCCACCTACCATTCTCGGAAATAAAAAATAAAAGAAAATAAACACTTGAGCTGGGGTTTTCAAAAACCTTCCAAAACACGTGGCAAATATAAGAATTGTATATTTTCTCAAAAACATGACATAATACCTCATAAAAATAAAAAATAAAAAGATTTACATAAGCCCTCGTTCATACCCCGTACGGTCATATAACACTCTTAAACAAAATATGTGAAATAAAAAGTTAATTCCTAAAAATAACGTAAATTTACATATACTGACTTTAAATGACGAATGCAATGAAATAACCAACGAAAGTCTTACGTAATTTACATAAAAAAACTTTTGTTTACACAAGAGGAACTCACCTTATGAGCTGCCTATCCTCTTTAATGCACATATAAAATGCACAGATAAATTACATACTCTACACTAGACTTAGACCAGCATCGTAAGATATATATATATATATATATATATATATATATATATATATATATATATATATATATATATATATATATATATATATATATATATATATATATATATATATATATATATATATATATATGTGTGTGTGTGTGTGTGTAAATAGATAGATAGATAGCCTGACACTTGCTGTACATTATATAAGAGAGATATATAAAACTCTCATGCTAGCTTTTGCACTATCGCTTCAGTATCATCAGAAAACATCAAATACTCTTCAAGTCTATCAGGATTCCCTTTCTTATGCTCATATTATTGAAGAATCAAAGAGAATGTCTCAAACCCAAGTTCATACCAAATTCGCCCTTCTTCTGCATACGTGTACGTGCGTCAACACATAGTTTACATTATGGCAATATTTATAATCTATTCCCTGCATTCTGTACGCATTCCACATTATGTTTCTATCAATTGTGTCATAACATAAATGGACATAAATGGTGGTCTACCCTTAAATCTGCACTCTTTGGTGTAGACGCAACAGTTCCTCCTTTACTTAAACCAGATGGCTCAGTCACTCACTGTCCAAAGGAAAAGGCAACCCTTTTGGCTGATGTTTTTGACAGTAAACAGAGTAATGAAAAACTTGAACTTCCTCATTCCTGTTTTCCTGAGGCTGAGCTAACTAGTTTAGCTTTTCGATCTCGTGAGATTAAAGTTCTGTTGGTGGACCTTGAAGCTTATAGAGGTGTAGACCCAAATGGTATTTTTTCTTTGTTTTTATAAAGACAGCAGATTTCTTAGCTCCAAAGTTATCTGTTATTTTGCGCAAGTTAGCAAGAAGAGGAGCTTTTAGCACTAGTTGGAGAATTGATAATGTTACTCCTCTATGTAAATGTGTTTGTGGTAGCTCAAGTCCCACTGATTACCGCCCAATTTCCATAACTCTCATATTATCTAACGTTTTTGAATGTCTTCTGGCAAAACGTCTTAATAGGATTGCTGAAGGTAATCATCTACTCCCTAGTTTGCAATTTGGTTTTCGTAAAGGCCTTGGAGCATGTGATGCCCTTCTTACAATCTCCAATGCTGTACAGAAATCTCTTGATTGTGGTTGGGAGGTTCGTATGATTGGCCTTGATTTTAGTGCTGCCTTTTACCGTGTTAATCATGAGGCCCTTGTTTTCAAACTGAAACAGTTGGGAGTGGGTGGGTCGTTTCTTAGCATTATTATTGATTTTTTAAGTAATAAATCTCAAAGAGTTGTTGTTGATGGGCACCATAGTGATTATAGGAATGTGATATCCGGTGTTCCACAAGGTAGTGTTCTTCGCCCATTACTTATCATACTATATACACAAGACATGTGGTTTGGCCTAGAAAACAAGCTTGTTGCATATGCAGATGATGCTACTCTCTGTGCATCAATTCCATCCCCTGAATGTAGATCTGGGGTTGGTGAATCCCTTAATAGAGATTTAGCTAGAATTAGTGCATGGTGCAAATTATGGGGTATGAAGTTGATTCCTAACAAAACTCAAAGTATGATTGTAAGTAGGTCAAGGACGGTGGCTCCTCAACATCCGGATCTCAGTATTGATAATGTTTCTTTAAATATGTATGACTCTTTCAAAATTTTAGGTGTGATTCTCGACAGTAAATTTACTTTTCAGAAACATATAAGGTCTGTGTCTTCTTCAATTGCACAAAAAATAGGCTTATTGAGAAAGTCTTTCAAAATTTTTGGTGATCAATCTATTCTGAAGAAGTGTTTTAATTCTTTCATTCTACCTTGTTTTGAGTATTGTTCTCCTGTCTGGTCTTCAGCTGCTGATTCTCATCTTAATTTGTTGGACAGAAACTTACGGTCTGTTAAATTTCTTATTCCTGATCTAGATATTAATCTCTGGCACCGTCGTTCAATTAGTTCATTATGCATGTTGCATAAGATTTTTCATAACTCTGACCACCCTTTACATTCAGATCTCCCTGGACAATTCTATCCTGTTCGTAATACTAGTCAGGCAGTTAATTCTAATAGCCAGGCCTTCTCCATCACGAGGCTCAATACTACGCAGTACTCTAGAAGTTTTATTCCAGCTGTGACCAAGTTGTGGAATGATCTTCCTAATCGGGTGGTTGAATCAGTAGAACTTCAAAAGTTCAAAGTTGGAGCAAATGCTTTTTTGTTGACCAGGCGGACATGAGTCTTTTTATAGTTTATTTATGACATATTTGTTTTTGATGATGTTAATAGTTTATATATGACATGTCTGTTTTGACGTTGTTACTTATTTTAGAATGATTTATTGTTAATTTGTTCTCTTCATTTATTTATTTCCTTATTTCCTTTCCTCACTGGGCTATTTTTCCCTGTTGGAGCCCTTGGGCTTATAGCATCTTGCTTTTCCAACTAGGGTTGTAGCTTGGATAGTAATAATAATAATAATAATAATAATAATAATAATAATAATAATAATAATAATAATGATAAGCCTTTTCTAAGTACAGGGGTACACCATACAGATTATTTCCTTTTTTTATCATACAAGTATTCCATAAAAGAAAAAACATTTGATCCACCAAACTCTTTCTTGTTCAAACCTAGACTTTTTTCATTTATCACTCATCTGTCACCAGTATTTTATTCTCAAGTCGAATTTAAGTCCTATAACTTCCCAGGTATACTAAGAAATTTTATGCCCACATATGTCTTGGTTACCTTTACCAAGTGTGGCTCAATACAATGTAACCATTATGTCTCACTCCTATTCCTCTAAAACATTTTTATTCATCCACCCTTACAAGGAAATCTATAGTTAATCGCTTAATCATTGTTATGCTGTAGTAATGATCAGATTATTTTCTGTTCAACTTCCTAATGACTTATATTTCATTCTCTATAGTCGGTTCCACACTCATCTCTAGCTTACATTATTGTGTTCCAGCCTGCTTTGCTCAACTGTTACTCAGTTATAAATTTAACACATCTTCAAAATACTCACCACTGTTTTATGACAAGCATTCATGTTAGACAGCATCTCTGATTTTACATCTTTTATTCATAGATGCTTCAACTAAATAATCTTTATCTATGAATTTGTTTCCCTGTAAAAAAAGTAATTTTGTCACTAGAGTTATTATTCACATTCTTCGTCCTTATATTTAGTAGACGACTGTTGTCTTTATTTTATATTGACTACCTCATCTTTTGTCTTCTAGACTAACACCTGCATCTCTCTCTCTCTCTCTCTCTCTCTCTCTCTCTCTCTCTCTCTCTCTCTCTCTCTCTCTCTCTCTTTGTATGTACGTATGTAACATATTAAGATTGAAAGATATATATATATATATATATATATATATATATATATATATATATATATATATATATATATATATACACAAAATATATATATATATATATATATATATATATATATATATATATATATACACTATGGCTCGTGTCTAGGAACTAAACATAATATATATATATATACATATATATGTATATATATATATATATATATATATATATATATATATATATATATATATATATATATATATATATATATATATATATATTACGGCTGGCAAGCTAAACAACCTCTAGTTCCAAACTCACATGTGTGCTTTTACATTAAATCTGTTAACACTTGGATATATTATTACCTGAACTCTGAGACAGTTATATAACTCCAGACAGCAATTTATTAAACAATGAATATCTAAAGGTCTCTTAAGTACACTCAAAACTAAATTGGGTAATTAATCTTGAGAATTATTCAAAGAAACTCTTACGACGATTTTTTAAGAGTGGTACGAACAATACTAATTTAAACAATGGTGATTGGAACAATACACTCTACAAAAATAAACATATTCTATATAAATTACAAGTCTTGAAGAGTTTACATAAAACAAATAAATCAGTCCAAATATTAAGTCTGAACAAAACTTAGATTAAGACAAAAATGTTACAATCTGAAAATTATATGATCACTTGACTTGTAATATTAAATCTGAATAAATCTTACACTAAGACAAAAGAAATAATAATCTGAAAATTATACAGTCACTTGTTTCACTTGAAATTGAATCTGAATACAATATTTAAGTTTAATAATTAATGAAAATAGGTAACCTGATCACGATACAAGTACTGGTCACCTTCCTGCAGGGCCATTTACAAAAACTGAGAGAATTTTTATAAATACTCACTATATTTACAAAACCCCGTCACACCAAAACTCTATTTCACTAAACACTTTTAAAACAATACTCTGAGCTGCGTATGAGAGAGAGAGGAGAGGGGGAGATGGCTATGTATGGAATTCTCTATCTATTTATACCACCTAGGGGTCGCCTTTATATGAAACTTAGCTACTTCCAGAAGATTTTCAAAGATCGGGGAAGCGTGGGGCACTGGCCTAAGGACGCCAGAGTTACCAAGTATTGCTCTCATGAACATGTACTCATGCTACGCGATACGGCTCTCTCAGTCACCTAACTCCGTCCACCCTTTCTCAGTCAGCTAGCTCCGCCCACCCTTTGTCCCAGAAATAAAAGAAAGATAAGATCAATCTCTATGTTTTTCGGGAAAATTCTAAAGCACATGGCACAATATCAGAACTGCATATTTTCTTTCAAACATGACGTGATACCTCCTGAAAATATAAAAAAACATTTACATAAGCCCTTGTTCATATCCCGTAGGGGTTATATAAAACTTTGAAACAAATTGCGTAATACTTCGTAACAAATTACGTAAAATAAAAAGTTAATTCCTAGAAATAACGTGAATTTACATATACTGACTTGAATGAAGAATGCAATGAAATTAACAACGAAAATGTTACGTAATTTACATAATAAACTTGAATCTACACGAGAGGAACTCATGTTACGGGCAGGCTATTCATCTCTTCAATGCACGAATGAAATATATTGAATCATGAATAAACTATTGTATTTACTCTACACTAGACCAGCTTCATAAGTATGCTATATATATATATATATATATATATATATATATATATATATATATATATATATATATATATATATATATATATATACACAGACACACACACACACATATATATATATATATATATATATATATATATATATATATATATATATATATATATATATATATATATATATACATATAGTCAACATAAAAGGTAGTTTGTATACAGAAAAATTATTATTCAAGATGAGACATTTGTGGAAACAACACTCTGGTAAATAAACTTGCAGGTAACGAGCTTCGACTCTGCCAGCATACCAATCACATCATAAAATGTTTGCTACATTGCATTGGTTTATATTTGGCCTTACTGGTCATTGAGTCTGTTTCAAATGCAATTTATTTATGAGAGCCTGTGCACTTTAGCGGAAGTGGTTGGTGGTTTGGGAAGGGAGGGGGTGAGAGGACAGTGGAGAATGTCAATTATTGCCCAGTCGTGTCGGACACAACACTTATTTGAGGCCTAATGACTCAAGGGGTCGGACGTGCTTCAAGGGTAATTAGGTTTTAGCTCTCTCTCTCTCTCTCTCTCTCTCTCTCTCTCTCTCTCTCTCTCTCTCTCTCTCTCTCTCTCTCTCTTGTAGTAAAGTGGTTGTGCTCTTAACTTCCAATCTGAAGTATCGGCATTCGATTCTCGAACCAGAGGAAGAAAAATGTTAATATCACGTTCATGAAATATCTTATATCCATCTGTTGATATAAGCATTGATTTGATTTGATATGTTTTTAGGTTTTATGGCATCCTGAAATCTAAGGTCATTGATGCCGAACATAAGCTTTGAATAAGGTATCTAGTTGTTAGACTTTTCTCGTCCGCAGTTGGTTGGAGAGACACAGAGGCAAGTCTTTAGTACCCTGTATAATGAACGATGGCTCGTCTACCTGGCCCACTGTTGCCATCAAAGTCTAAATATGTTAAGACCTTGGTTGCCATCACACTATCATCAAGACGGAACGGGCTCAGGAAGGTGATAGTCACCTAACCTTGTGAAACTATTTATAAAGTATTTACAAGATATTCTCTCTATAGAATTTTTTTTTCCGCAGGATCGTCTATTACTATAATCTCAAAAAGACTTATTTTTCAATCTGTTGCATTGCATCATTCTTTAGTCATTAATTTTAGCAATATCAGTATCTATACTGGAATTAAATCCCATATCTTCATTTCTTGACCAATCTTACTGCATAGTTATTTTCAGATCTGGGTGCGTCATTGGTTTGGAGGCATTGCGTCAGCATCAATTCGTCATTGCCGGCGTCAATCCTCCGTCTTTTTTTTTTCCTTTCCAAAAAGTTGCGTCTTTTTCGCGCTCATGCACCATTGCGTCGCTGTCGGATACGGTTATCTTAACTAATTATTCCAATTTACGTAAAACATCATATATACAGTATGTATATATATATATATATATATATATATATATATATATATATATATATATATATATATATATATATATATATATATATATATATATATATATATATATATATATATATATATATATATATATATATATATATATATATATATATATATATATATATATAAATATATATGTATATATACTGTATATATTATAGAAAATACCATAGAATAGATATTTCACAATTCAATTGATTTTTTATGTATATATGATTTATTTTAAGTTTTTTATTTTCTCATATCAATTGGATTACTCAATTGAAAATAAAAGTCAGCCTCATCTATTTTTATTTTATTATACTTACTAGTTACTTAGTTTAGTTAAATAATTTAATTTTTGTTACGGTATCATACTCATAGTTTCCCTTGAGTACAAACTTGAACTACAGTATATAAACTTTTCGCCTAATAGGGTATAAATAATAAACTGTATACTAAATAAATTTAATTATTTAAATAAACGTAGTTATTTTTATTCGTTAAGTACGTACGGTAAACCCCCCCCCCCCTCTCTCTCTCTCTCTCTCTCTCTCTCTCTCTCTCTCTCTCTCTCTCTCTCTCTCTCTCTCTCTCTCTCTCTCTCTCTCCTCCATCAACCGAATTTGAAATTGACACATATCGTAAAAATTACATTTTTCCAGTTTTTGTCTCATAGGAGACAAAGAATCCCCAATCCTCCGTGTATGAGGGTAATATCGTTCTAAGACATTTTTATCTTTGAAAATATCGCATTTTTCATTCATAATCCACTAAATCACTACAATTATTTACTCAACTCTGTTTGTGTTGGTGATTTTATTCAAATTCCGTTGGAGTTTTATCTTTTTAACAGTATTTTCTTTGTACTTGTCAAAATTTCTACTCAGCATTGGTCCTTCAGTCAAGAGTATCCATTTTACCATTGTTTCAATGATTATTCTTTTACCCTTCACTTATATGTTCATAAAGCCCTTGTGTCCCTATCTTCAGAACTTAACAGATATTCTGTTAGAGGTTTCACTATATCTTTGCATATATTTGGCCTATAGCAAGGCTGCTGTTAGGCCCTAACAAAAAGGTGATATGAATGTAACTGACTTTATTCAAATGTATGCAAATGATTAAGGGCAAAACATGGTACAAAATTTAAAAAATGTGAAACATGCAATGGCAAGCTTAAACAGGCTTTTCTATTATTGGTGAGGCAGAGAGTGAGATATAAGAAAAGCAATAGCATTGGAATGTATGAGCGCTTATGAAATACACTACGTTACATGGTTCCCCCTAAAAAGGACATACATGTGAAAAAGGGCTCCCTGCCCTAGAGAGGAGAACTGTAGGTAGGTCATATTGCAGTAGATACATATGTTCTAGATGATCAATGGAGACCCTGTCTTCCTTGCCACAAAGCCTCCGGATTGTGACGGATAACAAGTAAAGGGCCCGTTTAAGGAGGTGTCAAATGGTAGCTTGCAAGTGCCAATGTGCACAAAGACATGTGTTGTGGTGTTTAAATCTTTCAGTATGTATTACCTCACTGGCAGCTTATAACTCCGGTAGCAAGGGGGTAAATTTCTCCACAGTGTGATGTAGGCGCTGAAGATAGTTGGAGGAGGTTGTAGACTGAAAAAATTCAGCTGGGACGACTGACGTGTCTACATGTACCATTTCAGCTACTGAAAAATCCAGGGCGACTTTAGGAGTGATCCTTAATTCCAGTAGGTAAACTGAGTAAACTAGTTGAAGTCATTGCAGTGGGACATCAAAACTGCTTTAAGGGTGTGATGAAAATGCTCAACCATTCTGTTGATTGCAGGGTTTCCGGCAGTTGTTTGATGTAGGGTGATGCCCAGGAAATTTGCTAACGATGTCCACATTTAAGAGATGAAAGTGGTACCCCTGTCAGTAGTAATATGCTCAGGGATACCAAATCTCGCTATCCACTCTGATGGTAAGACAGATATAACTTACATGAGGAGGCAGACGTTGCAGTTTGCATGGGGATGGCTTCAATCCAATGAATCAAGCTGTTAATGAGTAAACAGGTAACTGTGTCCTTGTTATGTGGGCAGGGGACCTACTACACAGATGTGAATATGGGAAAAATGACGACGAGGTTGAGGAAAGGTCCCCTCTCCTGAATCTGTGTATTGATATTCACTTGAAGTTTGGTATGATGTACAGGCATGGACCCTATCCTTAGCATACTTAGTAAGGCCTTGCCAAATGAACTCCTCCTTCAGTAGCTGTGCAGTAGATCAGCACAAGGTATGTGTAAAGCCATGGATGAAATCGAGCACCTATCGGTGCATAGGCCAGGTATCCATGGTTGTGGCCTACCAGTACTGACTTCTCAAAGAAGGGGGGCCGTTGGAGTCGTCATGGGTGACGTCTTCCCAATAGTGCGAGTGTCTTCTACCTGTGGGCGGGGATATCAGATCCGTTGGCAGCTACCAGGCAGATCTTAGCAAGCTTAGAATGCCTATGTTGTGTCCTGAAGAATGACATTGATAGAATGGAATGGCAAGCACCAGTGTCTGCCAAAAACCACACACCTATACCTGCATCTTGTGAAAATAAAAGATTAATGAAAGGGGAGGCCACCACCAAAAGCGATGGTGTACTTACATGTTTTTTGACAACTGAGAACTGTCTGCACATTTCTTCCCAGCAACTCCGAATCTGGAGTAGTAGTAGCAGAAATATGGCTGGTGGGTGTCAGTAAGTGTCTTTAGAGGTCATTTTTTTGGGTGCAAGTGAGGGGGGACATGTGTTGGTGGTGGATGGCTTTGTAACCACTCCGGAAAGTCATGGGTCGGGTGTTTGTGTTCTACCTCATTCACATTAGCTTCAGTCAGTGTTGAATGGTTGTCTTTTTCATCAGGATTGGAGTTGTTGATGGAGGTCTTGAAGGTGTTGAATTGGTTGTCCTTAAGGATGTTGACTTTGATCATCAGGTCCTTCATGTGCAAGGTATCTACATTGGGGATGGCTTGCCATACATTTTAGGGTAGGCGTCATACCAAAAGGATAGAAACTATATTCACTTCCTGAACCCCCCCAGATGCTGAAGCCTTGACGAGGATGGGGCGCTTAGGGATTAGCAGCTGGACTCTAATGAACAGTGAAAACTGCTTTCCCACTGGACCTTGGTGCCCAATTGTTGATCCAACTAAAGTAGTCAGCACTTTCTCCTTTCTTTTGATTACTTCCTTTATTCTCCCATCTCTTCCTCTTGAGCATGAACTTGTTGACGACTTTGGCTTATATGACTTTGGTTTTGACTGCTTCTTTGGATTTGGCAGAGGGTGGGATGGATGGCATACCATCTCAACCTGTACAAATTTAGACGCCATCACCCTCTGGTAGACCCAATTAGGTGCAGATTTAGTCTGTTAAGAGTCGGGCTCCAGTGATCTGGTTTTAAGTTGCCCATATTTGTGGATAATGGCTGACACCAGGCATTGGAATCGTCGGTGGGAGGGGCTAACTAACCCCAATGACCAGTGTACACCCACCTAAAGTGAGGCAGCCCCTCTCTAAAAGAGGACGGGTCCCCACTGAAGCCTCTTCTCATGTTAGGCCACATGAGATAGGAGGACTGACATCCTCTGATAAGAGGTGGATAACCCAGTTTACTTCTACTTTACCAACCAACCCCTCTGTTGACGATTTGGAAACTCTAAAGGACCATTCTGTGGATGCTCAAAAACATAGTAATTATGGTAACATAGGGAAACTGCAAATCCTTCATGTCGCCCAAATTCCAATAGAAACTAATTACGATGTCTTGTATAAAACATTCCAATGTTATGGTAATATTAAAGAAATTAGAATGAGGCTTGTAGGTGACAAATGGGATCATGGATATCATTTGATAATCATGATGAAGCATTCAATGCAATCAGTAATATTATGAATATTAAAATCAATAATTTGAACATCAAGGGGGCTCTTTGTGATGGGGTACCTAAGGAGCTAGATATATACAAATCTTCAGATTGGATTGATAAAGGTATACAGGTAGTTTTACCCTCCCATAGAAAGCCAAAACCACTAAAGTAGCTTAATGCTCAGTCAAAAGGGAGTACAGGAGATTATTTTAAGATATGTAAATTTCTTCAAAAGAAAGTAGGTACTATCGCACCAGGAGATATATCTCGGTTTGGAAAGAAGTGTTTCCTCATAAGTGCCAAATCAGAAACACAATCTGTTATACTTTGCAATTTAAATACAGAGAATGATGACATAAAGCTGGATGTGAAACGCCATCTAAACTTCAGTTATGGAAGGGGAGTAATTTTTAATAGAGACATATAAGTTTACTGAAGAGGAGATATTGGCCATGTATCCTTTAACTGTTTGGAAAGTGCATAAAGTCCCTGGAACGTCAATGATTATCGTGACTTTCCAGAATGCTGATGTGGTTTTTCCACATTTACATAAAAAATGAACGGATTAAAGTTCGAACTTTTAAGCAGAAGCCGCTGCAATGTTTTAATTGTTTTAGATATATGGGCATTCATGTAAAGTTTGGAAAAATAATAAAATGTGCAGTAATTGTTCCAATGTATACCATGGAAAATGTACACTAAAGGCCAATTGTATAAACTGCAATTTGAATCATAAATATACTGATAGGAGCTGCCAGCAATATAAGTTAGAAGAGGCTGCTCTCAATAAATCCAGTATCGAACACGTAAGTGTGGGGCATGACAAGAGACTATTGAGAAAATCAACAAATTATGCAAAGGTACTGAAATCAGGTGGGAAAATGAGGCAGGGGACAACCAACCCACCTATTACTGCCTGTATTCCCCAGCAGAGAAATTCGCCATCTTTTGATAAGATTCTGCAGGATAGGGCAAGAATATCACCCAAGGCTTTGCTCACCTCTTTTAAACCTTTGTCCCCCACTACAAAGGATAATACTAACCTCTCTCAGGCTATATCTTTGCCTGATTTGATGGAGGTTTCACATAAAACCGAGTTATCAGGTGCACCTGTAGTGGGAAAAACACCAAAACCTGATAAATCACCACCTCCATCTCTCTCACCCCCAGCCATTAAAAACACCAAAGTTATGACCTCAAATAGATATGATGTTTTGCCTGTTGATATTTCAGATCAACAGGAAAACGTCTTGAATCAATCAAAAATTCAAGTTGAGGTCTACCATCCACCAAAAGAATTAGGTAAAAAGAACACTGAAAAGGCTAATATAAAGCCTAACTTATCAAGATCCACACTTATGAAGCCTACAGAAAATATTGTCAAATCAAAAACTGTCAATGGGAAGACCTCATCTTAGATGTCTTCCAGAAAATAATGCATAGTTTTCTCCTCCACTTTGCAATGGAACTGTCAGGGTTTAAGGGCCAGATATGAAGAACTTAAGCTCTTAATTCACGAGCATTCCCCCATAACTATGTCTACAAGAGAGCAAGCTTGATGCTAAAACTCCCTGTCCTGGCGAATATATTAGCTATAGGACACCATATCATCGCCGAGTAGGGAGCCATGGCAGAAGCCTCATAAATACCCTTATCTACTCATACACTTCTGCATGCAGTGATTGTACAGATTGATATAGGGAGAAAATATACAATCTGCTCTCTGTACTTGCCTCCTAATGATAACACATCGTATGATAATTTAGTAGAGGTGATTCAACACCTCCCTCAACCTTTTCTTTTACTTGGAGATTTGAATGGTAGACTTCCTTTGTGAGGTGATGTTTTAGCAAACACCAGGGGCAATATTATATCATCTATTGTGGAAAACGAGGATGTCGGACTCCTTAATACAGGGGAGCCCACACACTTCCATGTTCAGACAGGTACCTTGTCATGCATTGACCTTTCAATGGCAAGCTCTTAACTGCTTCTTGATTTCGATTAGAGGACATTAGATGATTGGCATACTAGTGATCATGCACCAATCATTATAGACACCAACAATGGTCTGGAGTTCTGTATAAAGAAACACAGCTTGACTGCATGATGAAACCAAGAATCTAAGCTGCTTCATTTCTTCTGCCTTGTGTTAAGGCGTTATATAAAAGCGTCAAAGTGCACTTTTTCGTAAGCTGAATCACTAATTTCCTCATTTTTGTCGGTGTTTTTGTTATGTTTCATCCAAAGTCTATTCTACTGCAATTCTGCCAAATGGGCTTGATGACCCAATTTGCATTGAAATTCTACCTTTAAGGAAATATGAATAAAGCTCAGGACAATTCCTTTTGAGTTGAAACATTTCTGCTAAATAGAATGTGATTAACAATATAGTTAGTTTTATACAATGCAAAACACCAATGAATCATTTGCTGTATACTTTCTAAGTGCAACCTTCAATTTCCTTCTTGATCTGCTCTTATGAGTCCAAGAAGCATCTTTACCATGTCAACATACATCCTCCAAACTGAAGTAAGGGGCCCCCCTTTCTTTCTTCAGACCCTTCTAACGAGAGAATGCCTTGACGAAGTCACGTGGTTTCTTCATGTTGTTGAAGAATTGTCCCGGGCAAAATAGCTCTCGAACTTGAGGAAATTGTTCCCCCAGTTCGGGTCTAAATTTCCCTCTCTCTCTCTATTCCATCTTCCAATTATTACTTCGACCTCCTCCAAATTTTATAAACTTTTTTCGTATTTTAAATTTATATTTATGTATATGTATATATATATATATATATATATATATATATATATATATATATATATATATATGCATATGGGTATGTATATATGTATATATATAATATATACATACACATATATATGCATATATATATATATATATATATATGTGTGTGTGTGTGTGTGTGTGTATATATATAGGTGTATATATATGTATACTGTATATGTATGTATATATACATATATAATGTTTATTATTTTATTTGTGCATTTATTTTTATTTTGTTATTTTGATGGCGTTGATATATCCACATCCGTAATTACTGCCTGCTTAGATGAATGGGAGAAGGGATCACGGTTGGGAGGTATTTACATTCAAAGCTATATGCGAGACTATTGGATGATCTCATCCATCCCGAAGATGGTTTGGACCTTTTTGGTGGAACTATTCTCGTGGGTTTGGCCATCGGAATCCGGGGGGATTCTGATCCTTGAGGTGGGACGCTTGGCTTCTTGCCGGAAGCCCATCATTACAGATATAGGGAGGATGATTCCATATTTTATTGGTTTCAGCCCTAACAGGCTGGTTTAACTTATACCTGTGCCTCTATACCTGTTTTGGTGCTATCCTTCAGGTAGGTTATGGAGGGGACCATCAGGGATGTTTACTCTCGCTGTGCCGATAGTAGAGAATGCAAATTTCCTTTTCAATGTATAATATTCTCAAGCAGGTAATCCAACCAAACAACCAACAACAATAAAAAAGAAAAATCATACCCTTAACTATGGACCCTTCAAACACCGACTCCCCATCCCCTGGATATGGTGACTCCCCCCTGGCCCTGTTGACGACCTCTGCTAATTTGATTAAGGAAAATCTTGCTGATGACCTTGGAACTGGAAAGGACCAGTCTACTGATATTAGAACGAGGAAACTTCGAAGCCCTCGTGTTACCTGAATTCCAATAGAGACAAACTATAATAACCTATATAAAGCCTTTGAGTGCTATGTATGTATAAAAGAAATAAGAGTGAAATTTGAAGATGAAAAATGGGATTCATGGATAAATTACAGTAGTCATGATGAGCCATATAAAGCAATGAGTAACATGAATAATATTAAAATCAATAACTTGATTGTAATGGCTGCTCTTTGCAATAAGGTTCCAAGGGATTTATCTGTGTATAGGCCTGCCGACTGATTTGAAAAAGATGCTGATTTATTTATGCCTTCCCAGAGAAAGCCAAAACCATCAATGTCGCTTGTAGCCGAATCTAAAAGGGTTACTGGTATATTTCAAAATATGCAAATTCAGAAAAAACTAGGAACTATTGCACTGGGAAATATATTTCGTTTTTTGAAAAAAAAAATAGTTACCTTATCCATGCCAAATCAAGCACACAATCCGTAATACTGTTCAACCCAAAAAGAAGTAATGCTGATATTATGTTAGATGTCAAACCTCACCTAAATTGTAGTTACAGAAGGGGAGTAGTTTTTAACAAAGATCTATTTGAATTTACAGAGGAGGAGATACTGGCCATGTGTCCACTAAATGTATTGAAAGTACACACATTCCCAGGTACATCAATGAGTAGCCTTACTTTCCAGTATACTGATGTATCTTTCTATATTATTATTGAAAATTAAATGATTAAAGTACGACCATTCAAGCAGAAGCCACTGTAATGTTTTAATTGTTTTGAATTTTAAAATTGAAGGTTGAATAATACCCATATCAAGCATTCTATCTACCTCCTTATTGAATTCATCGAGCAAACTTAAAGAATTGGGCAATTCTTAGCTCTGATTGGTTCATCACTTAGCAGTTTTACATTATGAAAAATAGTCTTAGTACGACCAGGTGTATCACTAATGACGTCTGTAAATGACTTCAATAAACATTCAAGATCATTAATTTTATCAGATGACAAAGATTCACAAAAATTATTATTACCAGAGTTTTCATCTCTTGGTGGCAATTCACAACGATTATCGTCAGTAACGGCAATAACAGGCTGTACTTCAGCTTGAAGAGCTGAAAACAAATTTGATGAATTTACAAGATCATTTACTTCTTGATGAATTATACTAATCTTAGTTCTTCTATGATAAGTTTGAAGCATAGTTGCTTGATATAACTTTAATCTATTTTCTACTTTGACATAGTAATCAACACTATTAGAATGAACATCAGTGATTATATATATGGATCTCTCCGATAACTATTAGTTAATTCTCCATCAATACTATTATTAGATACCAATTCATGCAAATTATATGATGGACCTCTTGCATTTCGACCGTACAGCAATTCAAAAGGACTGAACTTTAAACTATCATTTGGAATTTCACGATATGCAAATAAGGCAACATTAATATATTTATCCCATTCATTCGGATTATCAATACAAATTTTCATGAGCATATTTTTCAAAGTTCCATTCATACGTTCAACCATTCCGTTACAAGATACATGATAAGGACTTGTGTAAATGGCTTTGATGCATAATAATTTATTAATTTCAGACATAAGATCAGACTTGAATTGAGTGCCACGATTACTATGGATTTCTTTGGGTATACCAACTGTACAAAATATCTCCATTAATGCCTCAGCTGCAGAAACTGTATCAATATTGCGTAAAGTAACTGCTTCGGGATATCGAGTAGCTATATCTATCACTGTAAGAATATACTTATGACCTTTCTTAGTAGGAGTGATAGGACCAATTAGATCAATAGCAATATGTGAAAAAGGTTCATTCACAATGGGCATTGGCACTAAAGGTACTTTCTTTGGTTTACTGCTGAACTTTTGACACGAATGACAAGATTTACATAATCTATGTATATCTAGGCTTGCCCTCGGCCAATAGAATTTCTGCATTATCTTATCTATAGTCTTACGAGATGAAGTGTCCCGCCAACAAAGATTGATGTGGTAACTTCATGATTATATTACAGTACTGAACTGGCACAGGTTTACTACTTTCAATGCACTTACGATATATTAAATCTCCAATATTTACTTACTTTACTGTCCGACATTTTAAGGTTACACTTTCTTCGTTATCAAGCAACTTACGGATACTAGCAAGTGAAGGACATTCATTTTGATACTTAATAAATTCATCAGAATTAAGACCATATTCCTTATCCACAGATTCAAGATTACTAGACATAGGTTGTTCCTTTACTTTACTCTTAGCTTTTGCTCTTGTTACATTAATGTTAACGTGACGATCAGAAGTAAACTCATCATCGTGAATTAAACTTAAACCTGCATCAACATTATGTTTAAGTCCAGGTATAAGACCAATAATGACATCTGCGCAACGTATGGGGCCAACAATAGCTTTAACTTTACCAGAAAAGAATTTAGACTCAACAATTGTATGCACTGTATTTAGGTACAAAGGTCTACCAAGATGGTCATAAACTTTCACTTTTCTGCCACGAGGGTAATTTAAAGGTACTAATGTATCTCTAACAACCACGGTATTGCACCCAGTATCAAAAACTATCTCAACTGACTGATCAAAAATCTTTCCATCGGTATCAATTACACAATTATGCAATTTTTCTTCACGACCAAGTACTACACCTATTTTAGGCACTACTTTATCAGATTTCTTATTTAATTTGTACACTGAGCAATTAGGACGAATATGACCAATTTCACCACAATGATGACATTTAATATGAGGATCAGATTTAGTTACCGAATTCGAAACTTTCGGAGAATTTGAAATATCAGCATGAGGTTTAGAGTGAATTTTATCATTGCTCTTACGGCATTTCTTCATACCATGAGCAACTAGATATCTACCTGCACTCTCAGCAAGTTGACATGAATTCTGAAATGACTGTTCTAGCAAAAATTAACGAAGATCATGAGAACAACTAGATAACATTTGATCAAGAATTATAAAATCTCTAACAGATTTATAATTTTTCTCTACATTTGCTAGTTCCAACCACTCATCAAAATATTGTCCCAATTTACCATTGAACTGTACAAAACTGTCGTCAGTATCAATAATAGAATCTCTTAACTTCCTTCGATATACATTAGAATTTATGTGAAAAGCTTTAAGTAGCACTTTCTTAAATGAAACAAAATTATTGACAATATTGCTGGACAAGCTACAATAAATTTTCAAAGCTCTACCATGCAATAAAGTTCCCAATAACGTTGAATAATCTTCTTTCCATTTGTAAAATTTCGCTAATCTCTCAAAGCGATCTATGTACAAGTCTATTTCGTCTACGGTCTTGTCAAATGGTGGAATTTTAGGCAAAGAAGACCTTAAGGGATCAACAATGGGATTATGATCTGGAGTGTAATCAGGACTAGATTTCAATTTAAGTACCTCTAATGCATGTTTTTTTTTCTCTCTCTAGTTTATCTAACTCACGCTTTGCGACTCTTTCTTCTCTTTCTTCGACTGCTTTCTTTCGGACTTCGTCATATTCTATCTGAAGCTTTAAGTGTTTCTGTACAAATTCATTAATTTGAGTACCAGTAAGGCCTTGTTTAATTGCACTGTCAATTAACAGTTTAACATCCATAATGAAAGTTAAAATTCATTACACGATAAATAAACGTACAAAATACATCCAAGTTACATTCCCTTGAAAACAAGTGAACGACGATTAGAAAATTACACTCTACGTGAGTAATCAAACATTTGAAAATGCAAACACTACCTAATGAATGCTAAGTTAAACTTTGACCCATGCATAAATCATTTAACAGACTGCTAAGAACAAGCCACTGAAAGCAAGCCCTGAATCTCAAACTATTTCATAATGTATTGCTGTAAACAACTCGCACAAACAACTTTATATAAGTTTAAAGGTGCATCCACACTGGCAACATCATGTCTACCGACGTATCAACAACAAAGTTGGAAACCTTACAGTCAACATCGGTACACATATCGACAACAATGTATGAAACTTTGTCTGCTACAATGTCTGGTGACATATTGGCAACATGTGTCAACTTGGTGAAGCCGTCCACACCTCATTCTAGAGACTTGAAAAGTATGTCGGCGTGCCAAGATGCAATGGCGGCTGCTGCTGCTGTTGTTGTGCTTATGTGTTTACAGCGGAGGAGGCACCGTCGTAGAGTCTGGACGAGACCCTCCCTATTGCATAATAGGAAAAGTGAAGAGCCTTCAAATCTCGTGCACACCATTATAGAAGATGACGTCTCTCTCTTGCCATGTACAATGCACGAGAAAGGAGTATTCGAGAATTTCTTTCGGATATCCAAATCCGATTTTGAATATTTGTTGCACATGATTGGCACTATTATAAATAAAGAAGACACAAACTTCAGGCAGCCAATATCTGCATCAGATCGCCTTGATGTAACGCTGTGCTTTTTGGCAACTGGAGATTCCTACAGCAGCCTCGGCTACTCTTTCAAGATGTACATCCAAGCAAGCAATAAGCCGGACAATGCCAGAAGTCTGCGATGCATTGATAACAGCTCTTATCGATTACATCAAGGTAAGAAGACCTCATACAATATTGTGCCATACTAACACTGAATTATGATGTGATAATAAAACATGTACGCATGTACATTGCCGTACAATTTAAGGTATCGTAACGGTACATTGCGCTAAAAATAAATATATAATTTAATATTATTTTGGGCCGGTAGTCATGGATAACAAAATTTTTTACTAACTTTCAATAAACTTCTCTGGCAATTTTCATTGAACGAGTCGTAGCACATTCAGTTAGATGTGGGGGAGTAAGACAACCCACCTCTTGAACAGCGTTTTACTTACCAACGAGAGGGAAGTTCCCCCCCCCCCCTTAAAGCAAAGAGGTTACAATACTAAAGAAGTTCAATCCCTTTACTTAACATACGAAAATATTGTTATTTATGGAACATTTGGATGTTTTCTGAAATAATTTGACATCCGATTCGATATAATGCATGTGGGATTATTTCAGAGAACATCAAAACCTTAAAAAAACTCCCTCACCGAAAACAATGAGTGCAATTAACTAAAAAATTATCCAATATCTCAATAAGCGCTAGTAAGACCGAGATGCACAATCCCATATATTTCCTTGTTACCAGCACCCTTCACCAATGATATATACAAAACATTACATCACATGTGCATAATATTTGTTTCTGTTAAGGATAAAGAGGACAAACAAGTCTTAGAACTGAGCAGTATGTATTTATTCCAAATTAACATCTAAGGCATGCACAGTCACATCACATTCGGCATTATCTGTTGGAGGGGGGGGGGGGGGGATAAATGGGGATGGTATTGTGGGGGCTTATCATATATTCCTTGTTCTGCCTCAAATAATATGTTTTGGATTTTATTCTGTACAGCTGCCTGAGCATAAGGTGTTTTTAATTTTCTAAGTTTTGTTGCTATTAAGTCTGCAAATATTTGATGTCATCATTAATTTTTGATCCTTGAAACTGAGACATCTTTCCAATCTTTGTGGGTGCAGCAACGATTACTCCACTTGTGCTGTGGCGACTACATTCGTCTCCTTCAACTGTAGCCTCCTCCCTTGGTGCGCTTGACGGTAAACATATCAGCGTGCAAGCTCCACCTTCCACTGCCAGGGATTACTACAATTACAAGGGCTACTTTAGTGTCATATTGTTTGCCATAGTTGATAGTATGTACAACTTTCTTTACGTAAATGTAGGTTGCCAGGGTAGGTTATCTGACGCAGGCATTTTTTCACACACTAGTTTCAGTCGAGCCCTCAGGAATGGAACTTTGAACTTACCATCTCCACATTAACTTCCGGGACGTCAGACTGCCACCCCTTACATATTTGTTGGTGATGACACATTTCCCTTGACACTGAACCTTATGAAACCCTACCCAGGTGAACACAGTCCAGGATCTAACGAGAGAATATTCATCTATCGATTAAGCAGGGCTAGACGAGTAGTTGAGAACGTGTTTGGGATTCTTACTGCTGGGTTTCGAATTCTTCGTAAACCAATGCTGGTGCAGTCTGATTCTGCCAAGAAAATAACATTAGCGTGTGTATATTTATATAATTTCCTTCAACGGAGTTCAGCATCACATCAGTTATACACTCCCCCACGTACGTTTGATGCTAATGATATGGATTATGACACACTTATCCCTGGTTCATGGAGACAAGGTATGCTGCCAGGTGTCGAATCCACAATGATGCCACTGCCGTCAGTACAGGAGAACACGGAGAGCAAGGACATCCGTGAGGAATTTACAGAGTATTTTATCAGTGATATAGGTTGTGTAAGTTGGCAAGATAGATACAATTAGGTATTGTATAACTGATTTCGACTGTGTTCGGGTTTCTGTGAAACTAATGCATTGTATATGAGAATACAAGTTATTAAAACTTTTATTTCCTTCAGCCACAGTAATGTATGGTATATGTGTATACCTGTAATTACAATGATGTTATATTTTTTCTGAAACCACATTAAAATGCGTGTAAAGCAGCGATTACAAGTGTTCTGCTTTGACACAAAATTAGTGTACAATATATGTGAGAAAAGAAACTAATACTAATAAGCTAACATGCACAGTTTCTTACCTGATATCCAGCGTCATAGGTCTTGTGGGGCTTGTGTTTGTCAGCTAGAAACAGCATAATGCTGAACGCCGACCACTGACTCATATGCGTCTTCAGCTCCATTACCAGACTTCTTTTCTTGACATTTTTTTAGTTCTATTCGGAACTGTGTCACGAGGTTCTTCATTTTCTTCTCCACTTCATTTCTCTCCATCTGAATATTTTCAGGTATTTCACGCCAGGCGTCTGCCCTCTTGAACCTGTGTTTGTATAGTGCATGGGTCGGATCCCATAGCAATGGGTATCCTCGATAACATTCAATTAACTGAACAATCTTTTCTCTCGGCCACTCCATGGTCACGCTCACCCACTTGCTGTCGGTGTTGTGTGTCTGTCCCAGTGTTGCCAGATCCCCACATCCTTCCGGAACCAGACAGCTAAAAAATTTTCACCAGATTTCCTGAAATTTCACCAGATTTATTATACTACTTGAATAAAAAGGAAAATATAATACACAGACTATATGTATTTTTTTTATCTATCATTCACTGAAAAATTAAATTCCTCGTAATAAATAATCACACAACATTAAATTTTGGATAGTAGGTACATGGTTAGCAACTTAGCAGGTTCAGCTGCTCAAATCTCAATAAATCACTATTTGGATTGCACTGTATATTGCAGTTCATGCAATGTAGTGTCCTATATAGTTTTGTTATAAATATTATACAGTATTTTTGCAATGTTCACAAACAACTGGGGAGAAGTATTGCACAGATCACACAAATATGGTATTTAAAGCTAATATACGTATATCTCTGATTTCTATATTACTGATCATAGAACTGAAAACTCTGTATTTGATTACATATCAAAACTTGTTCATAGCATAGTTTACATAAATATTAGGGGATAAACTAAGCTTAATTCTGTACAAACCATATAATCAATACTTGAAGCCTAAAGTACCACTGCATATTTTATTCATTACTGTTCCTACAACACCATTAAATTTTGGACAGTGTATGTTTAGAAGGTCAAGCTACTCGAATCTCAATAAAATATTATTTGGATTGTACTGTATATTGCAGCTCATGCAACCAAATGTACTATATAGTATTTCTGCATTGTTCACAAACAATTGAGGAAAAGTATTGCAGCTACATTATATGAATAGATCACACAAATATGATATTTAAAGGCTACTATATCACTCAGGTTTCTATATTGCAGATTATAGAACTGAAATTTCTGCTTGTACACAGTATAGTTTACACAAATATTTGAAACTAAATTAGGCTTAATTCTTTACAAATCACAGAATCATGCTCCTTAAAGCCTAATGCATCACTGTTTAGTTTGTACATTGCAGTTCATACAACCTAAGTTACTGTCTATTCTTAAAACATTACATCACAAGAGTATATTGCATAGTTTACATGTATATTTGGGAAAGAGGGTTAAAAATGTACAGATCACAGACATTACTATTTAAAGCCTAATTATCAAATGATGATTTTGGTTGTACACTGCAATTTATACAACCTACTTCTTTGTCATAGCATTATACATATCACAGGTAAACCTCTTGATCATATCATCTGTTATATTAAACTTTACACAATTTGTATCCTTAATCATGAGGTGTGTACGTATCCGGACAATGCTATCTAGCAATTCCAAAGACATTTTATTTCTATATTTTGTTTTTACACATGTTACCTGACTAATAACTCTCTCCACAACTGCATTTTAGACAGGACATGAGAGGCATGCTAGGGCATACAGTGCAAGTTTTCTGTAGGGGTATAGGGGTCGGAATGACTTGAAAAGGTGATAAGCATGAATATTAAAGTAATATCTCTTACTAGCCACAACCTAATTTAAAGCAAGGTAGTGTTAAAAATCTAAATATATACCTAGACTAAGAAATCAAAGATAGTCTGATGTCAGACACTAAATTTACTGTTGTACAGGGGCTGAAGTATAAGGCGTTGATCATCTATATGGAGAGGAATAACAAAAAAAAAAAAAAAAAAAAAAAAAAGTGAATTAATGTGTAATATACTCTATGCTATTACACCATATAAAATTAGGAAATATAGGTAGGCATGTAGACTGAACTTTTTAAATACAAATCCAAGGCTAACTTTGCATTCTAAACAAGAATTCAGCCCTTAAGAACTAAGTGAAATCTTTGACTGTATGAAATAAACTACAAGTCTAGGTCTACTTTGCAGACCTAAGCATAGCCAACATATCACCAATAAATCTCTACCAACATCTCGACAACAATGTTTCGTCAACAGTCTAACAACTTGTTGCCTACAAAGTTGTACACAGTGTTGTCGACATGGTTTGTCGCTAGTGTGGACGCACCTTAAGAATGCACACAAAAATTAAGCAGTTAATCAGATACTCAAGCTCTAATTAATGCAAGTATACTAATAAGAATACAAAAGTTATTGTAAGCATATAATCAATATACTTAACCTCTAATTAACGCTGTATACAAAAACGCATTGCAATACTTAAAAAAGAATTAAGGACAGTGACATACCACCAGCCATAAATTTCCATAACAAACTCCTTTTTAACAATTTCAAGGTCTTACCTTATTTCCATAGAATCAAAAGAAAGATTAACAAGACTCCATTAGAAACCAATAAATACCTGGGGTCCAAGTCCGACACTTCTCTTATCAAGTCCTGGTACAAAATTAACAAAATAGAAAACAGCAAACATTAAATTCATGAACAGTTAATCCTACTCACTGCGCCAGTTGTAGAGTTATGGTTTGTATATTTTATATTCTATGAACTCTGGTTCTTTTAAAAATATATCTGATTGTTCATTTTTAAGTTTCCTTGTTTAATTTTTAATATGAAGGTATAACATGAAAAATTCTATCAACTTAAAATATATTTACAAACTGAAACATACAAAATAAACAATCTTCATGTATAACACCAGGAACTTCTACAATAATATAAATGTCTATTGAAGATCTTGCGCGTATAATCAGGATCAGGAAAAGTACTGCACGTGATTACAGTCTGACGAAGAATCATGAGTATCTAAAGATGAAATATTTCAAGATTTAAAGACCATGAGCCTAAGGTCTAGGACCAAGAATTGAAGACTAAACTCCTTAGACCTTGGTCAGTCGTCTTCATTCTTGGTCCTAGACCTTAGGCTCTTGGTCTTTGTATCTTGAAATATTTCATCTTTAGATACTCATGGTTCTTCGTCAGGTTGTAATCACGTGCAGTACTTTTCCTGATCCTGATTATACGCGCAAGATCTTTAATATACTTTATATTATTATTATTATTATTATTATTATTATTATTATTATTATTAAAATAACCAGAGTTCATAGAATAAAAATCTAAAAACCATAACTCGACAATATATATATATATATATATATATCTATATATATATTTTATATATATATATATATATATGCTGTTATTTGCTAACGCACACATTATGCTGTATATATATATATATATATGCTGTTATTTGCTAACGCACACATTATGCTGTGTATATATATATATATATATATATTTATATATATATATATATATATACACATACACACACACATATATATATATATATATATTTATATATATGTGTACATATATATATATATATATATATTTATGCACATATATATGTATGCATACATTTATATATATATATATATATATATGTGTGTGTCTGTGTGTGTGTATGTGTGTGTGTGTATGTATGTATGTATTTATGTATGTATGTGTGATAAGTTTGCATTTTTATACGAGTTTTTCATTTTTATATAAGCTATATATTATACACATCTTAATATCTGGATTCTATCTACATCAGGATCAGAGACTCCAGGGGGAAATAACTTATATAATAGCTTCTAGTCGGCCAGAGAATCGAATTCGATCGCAGGAAATTGAGATCCCATTAACTTGGCCACTCAGCCTGAGTAGCTGAGTCAATGGGACCTCAGTTTCTTGGGCCCAGGTTCGATTCATTGGCCTACCAGAAGCTATTATCATTAATTTGATTCCTTTATGGGTGTCTAATCCCGAAGTAAAGAGAATCCAGATATTATGGGTATATAATATATATATATATATATATATATATACTGTATATATGGATATATATATATATGTATATATATACACACACACATATATATATATATATATATTTGTGTGTGTATATATGTATGTACATATATAGATGAGGATATATATATATATATATATATGCAATTATGTATATATATGCATATATGTATAAATATATATATATATATATATATATGTATATATATATGTATGCACAGATATACGTACATATATATATATATATATATACAATTATGTATATATATGCATATATGTATAAATATATATATATATATATATACATGTATATATATATATATATATATACATGTATATATATATATATATATACATGTATATATATATATATATATATATGTATATGTGCATAGATATACATATATTTATTTATTTATTCATTCAAAAAGTCACGTAGAAAGATTTACCACAGATAATTAATTCTGATTTGCTTCATCGTAATAAATCATGATAAAATAACACATAGGATAAATACAATGTGGTTCATATATCACATATCTTTATATGTATGCATATATGTTTATATATATATATATATATATATATGTGTGTGTGTGTGTGTGTGTGCTAATTTTATTCATTTATTTGTTTGTGAGTATTTACATATGTCTGTGCGTGTGTGTTTGTGCGAACCATGTGAACTTAAACTAGCAACGCATGGATGTATTATGTTAAAATGTAATTCCATGTATAGCCATGAATTAAGAACGATCTGCCAAGAACCCTGGCTGTGTACATGACTACCTTCCCCACGAACATGGAAGCATCATTAATATTTCCGTTACTGGACTACGTCTGTACCGGACATACATAATGTTTTTATTATATCTTCCAGTTAATGGAATACTAAGCAATGAAAGGAATTCCTCCTACCTAAACAAATATTCCTTTAGAAAATATTTTAATTTGCTTTTTTTATTTATTTCGATGTATTGTTTTGTAAACACTTGATTGTCATGTACCATTTTCTTCAAATTGAGCACAAATTCGTATGGAGCAATGTTCATCAAAGTAAATTCTTTCTGAATATAATAAAAAAAGACAAATCAGGTAAAATGTGGCGTAAACAATTTACAATAAACTATTCATGAAGTTCACATCTAGTATCCACAGTTTTGAAATTAGTGAAACTTAGGCATGAAGAAAATTATGTTGAATATATCTCTGATTGAACTTTGAATAACTTGGATCATTGTTTGTACTTGATCATAGTTAATCGTTTATATCGTCAGTTTTTATAGATTTATTTATTTTTTTGGAACAAACTTTCTTCTCAGAATAATGTTTCTTTTATAAATCATGAATAAATTTAGTTTTTCCTAATATATTGGATGGCCCTAGAGACAAAACAAATAAATTTTTATGCGTACATCATCTAGTAAGTGTTGTAAGAAATAACGTGAGTGCAGAAAATAATAATAAAAAAAAGATATCCGCTCCGTATAAAAATGTAGGAAACTAATTGACAGCGTATTCAATAAATTAGGCCTACACATAATTGATCTTTCACCTTCATCTCACATGCAGTGTTGTCTTAAACCCATTTCTTTTTTCTTTTGTTAGATTATTTTTTTTAGCTCCATCTGCCCAACCATTTCAAGTTCTCCTCCTACCTTCTAACATATCTGAATAAGTACTTTTACCGATGACTTATCGTAGTTCATTCTTTCATACGACTCACTCATCACAAAACACTTTGGTCTATCCCAGGGATGTCCAACCTTTTAATTTAATGGGCCGCATTGCAAACTTAAATATTTAACTGGGCCGCAAAACCCCCGAATATCTGAATACATTTTAATGAAAAATTACAAAATAAAACAACATTGTAAATAGTGTAATGTGTATATGTAGCCATACATAGAAAAAAAAATACATTAAATTTATTTAACCAATATTTTTTCAATGAGACTTTTGACTTTGTCGTCCAGAATTTAATGAAAAGTGACAATATAAAACAAAACCATATGAATACACTTTATTACAACAATGTAATTATTGTAATGTTATATGTAGCTATACTAGAAAAAAACATTAAATTTAATTACCAATATTAATTCAATATGACTTTTGACTTTGCCTTCCAGAGTATAATAAAAAATGACAATATAAAACAAAACTATGTAAACACACTTTATTAGAACATTGTAAATATTGTAATTTCTATACATAGAAAATAACCCATTAAATTTAATTAACCCATATTAATTCAATGAGACTTTTGATTTTTTCCTCCAGCCATAACGTTTTCAGTATTTGCATCGAAGGATGTATTCTGAATTCTAAGAATGTTTGCTAAATGTCTGTTAGTCAACCTATTTCTTTCTGCAGTTTCAATGTTTTTCATTCTGGAAAAAAGGAAACTGCTCGCAAAAGTATGTACTTCCCAAATACATAATAATTTCTTGGATATATTTATAATTGATTGAATTCATTGAGATAATGCAATTTTTTTTTATAGAATAATGGATGTGTGCTCTCTATGGAAAGTTCTTAAACCTTCCCGACTTTGCAGTTCAATGAGTTCAAGTTGGTACTCTGATTTTTCATATTGAAATTAAATAGTTTTAACTGAATTTCAATCTTTTTAAAATCAGAAAATCTAACTATAGACTCTCCAAGCAAATCTTCACATAATTTAGTATATTTTTCATAGTTTACAGAAGTCTGTATTCCTGTAATGCTAAGTAAACTATACGCTGTGACTGTCTGGCGGAGCCGCAGTAGTCACGCAGACTAGACGAGAATTGAGCAATTAGGAACCAAACAGAACGAGTTTTATACAAGATAATTTTACGTTTCATAACCCACATGGTGTTGTCAAGTTACTTATGATGAATTATGTGTCTCTATGTAGGCTACGAGGCAATCAGGATTTAATAATAGGTCAATATAGTAAGAAATAACATAAGAAATTCTCAAAAATTATCGATAATCTGAATGACATTTTAAAAATGTAAATGAAGTGAAAATACTCTATATATAGATTTTAAATAATCCAAGTTCGCAGCCCTAGCCAGTCCTCAGCACAGAACCAAGCAACTGACAATATTATAAACTTAGTATGCATACTCAGTTGTAAATTTCATCGTAACTAGAGTCTAGCTCACTACATGATAAATTTGCTACAAACTTTTTTTTTTTAATGAAAGTCGATAGTGGGCCGCATCCAAACACTGATGCGGCCCGCGGACCGCAGGTTGGACATCCCTGGGACTCTATCCTTTCACAAACGTAAACAGTTATCCTTTCCACCTCATTTTACAATCTTTTAATTAATTTCATGTGACGCGTATTATGCAAAAAAGTTCACCTCAAACATCATTTCTCTCATTTCAACACAGTTTTCGGTTCCTCAAAGGAGGGTTAGCTCAACAGTCCTTTTATAAAGTTTTACATACCCATCTAGATTTCCATAGGCAATTTAAAACTCTTCCTGATATTTTACAAAGATTTTTCCCAATCTTTTGGAAAGATTCTTCCCTATCTTTTGGAAAGATTCCTCCCTATCTCTAAATATTGATTCATGCTGTCATTTATGCTAACTTTTTTAATGCTCTGTGTAATTTTCCTCAATTTTTGGCATACATTACTCATTTAGTTTTAATTTCTATTCTGAAGCTGCTTCTCTGATCCTACCATCTTATATTCAAACTTACAGAAACACTAGAGGAAAAGGCTACTTTATTTTTCCTCTTCTGTATCAACAGTCCTTAATCCATCTTCCAAGTTTCCATTTACCGCCATAACCATATTTTTTCTTCGCATTTACACTCAACTTCATCTTTTTGCAAAACATTGAAGCTTTCACTAGGGTGTGTAATTTACCATCACTATTCCCAAGTATCTATGCATCATCTGAAGAAATTTGTCATTCCAACCTTTCATCACGATTCTGTTGCAATTTCTCCTAATTCTGGATTCTCCCCATCCATAAGGGTATGAAATCGCTTAAAACTTGGCACTGCCATGACTCATCCCAATTTTCACACCAATTTAGTGTCTATTATAAATTCTAACATCGGACATAAATACTTTTTCTACGACTATCAAAACCTCATCTTCTATGTCTTATATCCACAGCCCCCTTCCAATTACGTCCACCGATTACACACACACATACACACACACGCACATATATATATATATATATATATATGTATGTATGTAAGTATATATTTATATATATATGTATATATATATATATATATATATTATCTGCAGTGGACTAGGAACGGATGATGATATATATGTATCATCATCATCATCATCTACGTCTATTAGCGTAAAGGGCCTCGGTTAGATATTGTAATATAATTTTGGAAGGATAACAAATCAGATTTGACCTGGAACAACTATATTCAGCTTCGAGCTTTTGCTCAGCGAGTTTATTCCTTAACTGAAAAGGAGTACAATTTAACCATAAAAGAAACCCTTTCTGGTATAACTCAGGAACATAAATGGTGGTTTACCATTAAATCTGCACTTTGTGGTGTAGATGCCCCAGTTCCTCCTCTATTTATTATTATTATTATTATTATTATTATTATTATTATTATTATTATTATTATTATTATTATTATTATTACTTGCTAAGCTACAACCCTAGTTGGAAAAGCAGGATGTTATAAGCCCAGGGGCTCCAACAGGGAAAATAGCTCGGTGAGGAAAGGAAATAAGGAAAAATAAAATATTTTAAGAAGAGCATCAATATTCAAATAAATATAACTTTATAAACTCACTGTCCAAAGGAAAAGGCAACCCTTTTGGCTAATGTTTTTGACAGTAAACAGAGTAATGAAAAACTTGAACTTCCTCATTCCTGTTTTCCTGAGGCTAAACTAACTAGTTTAGCTTTTCGATCTCGTGAGATTAAAGCTCTGTTGATGGACCTTGATGCTTATGGAGGTGTAGACCCAAATGGTATTTTTTCCTTTGTTTTTTATAAAGACAGCAGATTTCTTAGCTCCAAAGTTATCTGTTATTTTGCGCAAGTTAGCAAGAAGAGGAGCTTTTAGCACTTGCTGGACAATTGGTAATGTTACTCCTCTATGTAAATGTGTTTGTGGTAGCTCAAGTCCCACTGATTACCGCCCAATTTCCATAACTCCCATATTATCTAAAGTTTTTGAACGTTTTCTGGCAAAACGTCTTAATAGGTTTGCTGAAGGTAATAATCTATTCCCTAGTTCGCAATTTGGTTTTTGTAAAGGCCTTGGAGCATGTGATTCCCTTCTTACAATATCCAATGCTGTACAGAAATCCCTTGATTATGGTCAAGAAGTTTGTATGATTGGCCATGATTTTAGTGCTGCCTTTGACCTTGTTAATCATAAGGCCCTTGTTTTCAAACTCAAACAGTTGGGAGTGGGTGGGTCGTTTCTTAGCATTATTATTGATTTTTTAAGTAATAGATATCAGAGAATTGTTTTTGATGGGCACCATAGTTAGTATAGGAATGTGATATCTGGTTTCCACAGGGTAGTGTTCTTGGCCCATTACTCTTCATACTATATACACATGACATGTGGTTTGGCCTAGAAAACAAACTTGTTGCATATGCTGATGATGCTACTCTCTTTGCATCAATTCCATCACCTGAATGTAGATCTGGGGTTGGTGAATCCCTTAATAGAGATTTAGCTAGAATTAGTGCATGGTGCAAATTATGGGGTATGAAGTTGAATCCTAACAAAACTCAAAGTATGATTGTAAGTAGGTCAAGGACGGTGGCTCCTCAACATCCGGATCTCAGTATTGATAATGGTTCTTTGAATTTGTATGACTTTAAAATTTCAGGTGTGATTCTCGACAGCAAATTTACTTTTGAGAAACACGTTAGGTCTGTGTCTTCTTCAATTGCACAAAATATTGTCTTATTGAGAAAGTCTTTTAAGATTTTTGGTGATCAATCTATTCTGAAGAAGTGTTTCAATTCTTTCATTCTACCTTGTTTTGAGTATTGTTCTCCTGTCTGGTGTTCGGCTGCTGATTCGCATCTTAATTTGTTGGACAGACACTTACGGTCTGTTAAATTTCTTATTCCTGATCTAGATATTAATCTTTGGCACCGTTGTTCAATTAGTTCATTATGCATGTTGCATAAGATTTTTCATAAGTCTGACCATCCTTTACATTCAGTTCTCCCTGGACATTTCTATCCTGTTCGTAATACTAGGCAGGCAGTTAATTCTAATAGCCAGGCCTTCTCCATCATGAGGCTCAATACTACACAGTATTCTAGAAGTTTTTTCCAGCTGTTACTAAGTTGTGGAATGATCTTCCTAATTGTGTAGTTGAGTTAGTAGAACTTCAAAAGTTCAAAGTTGGAGCAAATGTATTTATGTTGACCAGGCTGACATGAGTCTTTTTATAGTTTATATAATACATATCTGTTTTTGACGTTGTTAATAGTTTATATAGGACATATCTGTTTTGACGCTGTTACTGTTTTTAGAATTATATATTGTTAATTTATTCTCATCATTTATTTATTTCCTTATTTCCTTTCCTCACTGGGTTATTTTTCCCTATTGGAGCCCTTGGGCTTATAGCATCTTCCTTTACCAAC
>NC_090732.1:100865547-100868047 GCF_036898095.1 Palaemon carinicauda
TTGGCCACGAAGAAAGATAAAAGTCAATGACAATTCTACTGTACTTATACCTGTCGAATTCAGGTATTTTGTACTTAGAATTGAAATCAACCCATCTTCACCATCGTAGCTAATTGGTAGTTTGTTACTTGGCATTCAATTAATGATAAATTTTGCAAATTTTTACGTGTTTTTCATATTCAAATAAGCCATATATATTTTTGATATATTAATGTCTGGATTCTCTTAACGACCTCGGGATCAGAGCCCCAGGCGAAATCACACAAAGACAAGAGGGTGCCGACCAGGGTTCGATTCCCGGCCGGAGCCAAGCTCTTGTCTTTGTGTGATTTCGCCTGGGGCTCTGATCCCGAGGTCGTTAAGAGAATCCAGACATTAATATATCAAAAGTATATATGGCTTATTTGAATATGAAAAACACTTAAAAATGTGCAAAATTTATCATTAATTGAATGCCAAGTAACAAACTACCAATTAGCTACGATGGTGAAGATGGGTTGATTTCAATTCTAAGTACAAAATACCTGAATTCGACAGGTATAAGTACAGTAGAATTGTCATTGACTTTTATCTTTCTTCGTGGCCAAGTGGGTTAGTCACTGTCTATATAAGCTTGCCGACCAGGGTTCGATTCCCGGCCGGAGCCAAGCTCTTGTCTTTGTGTGATTTCGCCTGGGGCTCTGATCCCGAGGTCGTTAAGAGAATCCAGACATTAATATATCAAAAATATATATGGCTTATTTGAATATGAAAAACACGTAAAAATGTGCAAAATTTATCATTAATTGAATGCCAAGTAACAAACTACCAATTAGCTACGATGGTGAAGATGGGTTGATTTCAATTCTAAGTACAAAATACCTGAATTCGACAGGTATAAGTACAGTAGAATTGTCATTGACTTTTATCTTTCTTCGTGGCCAAGTGGGTTAGTCACTGTCTATATAAGCTTGCCGACCAGGGTTCGATTCCCGGCCGTAGCCAAGCTCTTGTCTTTGTGTGATTTCGCCTGGGGCTCTGATCCCGAGGTCGTTAAGAGAATCCAGACATTAATATATCAAAAATATATATGGCTAATTTGAATATGAAAAACACGTAAAAATGTGCAAAATTTATCATTAATTGAATGCCAAGTAACAAACTACCAATTAGCTACGATGGTGAAGATGGGTTGATTTCAATTCTAAGTACAAAATAGCTGAATTCGACAGGTATAAGTACAGTAGAATTGTCATTGACTTTTATCTTTCTTCGTGGCCAAGTGGGTTAGTCACTGTCTATATAAGCTTGCCGACCAGGGTTCGATTCCCGGCCGGAGCCAAGCTCTTGTCTTTGTGTGATTTCGCCTGGGGCTCTGATCCCGAGGTCGTTAAGAGAATCCAGACATTAATATATCAAAAATATATATGGCTTATTTGAATATGAAAAACACGTAAAAATGTGCAAAATTTATCATATATATATATATATATATATATACATTTGTATATATACATATATATATATACACATTTGTATATATGCATACATATATATATATATATATATATACATTTGTATATATATATATATATATATATTTTGTATATATATTTACACACATATATATATATATATATGTATGTATATATATACAGAGAGAGAGAGAGAGAGAGAGAGAGAGAGCAATTACCATATATATATATATATATATATTATTTTTACCTTCCCTTGGCTCCGTCTCATATTGAAGGTAACGTTTGTTTTGATCGTTGTCTGCTTATCAAATTACATACTGTAATTAAGACACACGTCTTTCGTAGGACAACACACTAGGTTTGTTAAGACGGATGCCAGGTGACCCAAAACGAAGTACATCTTTCTTTTGGATGATTGATGTTTCTCAACTAATTCAAAGCCCATGTCCAGCCTTTCGGAGAGTATTAAAACAGTAATGTAATCTCTCTCTCTCTCTCTCTCTCTCTCTCTCTCTCTCTCTCTCTCATTCATTTACAGATTAGCAATGTTGTTTCATTTGGAAAGATACCATGTTTTGTTTATCTAAATTCCAATCGATTTATTATGTCTTTTTTGTTTTTTTCTTTAAAGGAATCAATTTTTGTTTCGCCAAAAAAATGCTTTTGGTATAACACTTGAGCATTGGGGGTGTTATACGATTTAGTAAACTAGATATTCAACATCCCTTAAAATGTTCCATAATAAATGTTATAACGAGTGCCAATTTTCTTGTGTATGAATATCTAGGTTCCTTTTCATTTAAATTTATCCGAAAATGTATCCTAGAAATAAATATTCTTAGGAGTAATTCTTTGGTTTATCCGAAAATGTATCCTAGAAATAAATAATCTTAGGAGTAATTCTTTGGAATAGTTATCATTGACAGAAACTGACGTAAACGTGAATGTTTGATTTTTTACGATTCTCAGAATCTCTTTTATCAGTTCATCCTTTGAACATCTCAGGAATTTGTATTCTTGATTGTTTATTGGTGGAAATACTA